>NC_092149.1:51222876-51322876 GCF_045791955.1 Oncorhynchus clarkii lewisi | reverse complement strand
GTTATCTGAAACTCTCGTTTTTCTGCCTGTGATCAATTTCCTGTCTTGGCAGGCGCTCAGGCGGCTCTGTTCTGTTGTTAGGCTGCGTACCAAATTACATGCTATTCCCTATGTTGTGCACTACCTTTGACTACTTTTGAACAAAAGTAGTCCACTACATGTGGAATAGGGTGCCATTTGGGACGCAAACCTCTGACTGTTCGTCTCCGTTCCCATGCAGTTCTAGCACCTCTCTTGTCTTCTGCTCCCACCCTGCCCGACCAATGAAGAAATATGGCTGTAATATCAGGGAGGCTGACATGATCTTTTCCTAGTGCATGCTGTGGAGGACATTAGCACGCTCAGGAACAATAGAAGCAAAACGTATGTCCCATTCACATCGTGATGTATTTTATTTGGTATTTTATTAGGATCTTAGGACCTAAAGACTCTCAGACCATGAGAAACAAGATTTTCTGGTCTGATGAAACCAATACTGAACTCTTTGGCCTGAATGGCAAGCTTTGTGTCTGGAGGAAACCTGGCACATTACCTACGGTGAAGCATGTTGGTGGCAGCAACATGCGGTGGGGATGTTTTTCAGCAGCAAGGACTGGGAGACTAGTCAGCATCAAGGTAAAGATGAACGGAGAAAAGTACAGAGAGATCCTTGATGAAAACCTGCTCCAGAGCGCTCAGGACCTCAGACTGGGGCGAAAGTTCACAGGACAACGACCCTTAGCACAGAGCCAAGACAACGCAGGAGTGGCTTCGGGCCAAGTCTCTGAATGGCCTTGAGTCGCCCAGCCAGAGCCCGGACTTGAACCGGATCGAACATCTCTGGAGAGAACTGAACATAGCTGTGCAACGACGCTCCCCATCCAACCTGACTGAGCGTGAAAGGATCTGCAAAGAAGAATGGGAGAAACTAAAAGGGGTGTGCCAAACTTGTAGCGTCATACCCAAGAAGACTCAATGCTGTAATCGCTGCCAGAGGTGCTTCAACAAAGTACTGAGTAAACGGTCGGAATACTTATGAAAATGTGATATTTCATTTTTTATTATTTTTTTTTAACGGTTTTGTCTTTGTCATTATGGGGTATTGTGACCATAAGGGGAGCAGCATCATGACCGTTGAGTGAAATAAAAACAATACAAATGTTAATAACTAAAAGTTAAATAAAAGTAACCATAGACATATTAACAACTGCATTTGTCGCTCCAGACCGTTTTTAAAATTTATTTCCCTTGCATTTATTCATGTCATTGTAAAGTGAAAGAAAATACGAGCATGACTACTTGTCCGGAGTCAAATTGAGTGGGAGATCCTCACATGCCACCGGCCAGCTCAATTCGGTTAAGGAACAACGGGATAGTAATTCTGCTTGGAAAATTGATCAACTCGTGACCCCGCTTTTGATAAAAATGGCCCTTGAATGTTTTGGTACACCTATTGGAGATATCTTCTTTGTGTACACCCATTCAGCATTGTTCACACCCTCCTAAGCCTTAGCCGCACCATCTCCTCTTTAAGGATTCACATGTGAGGCCATGTGCTAAACAGAGTGAGTAAGGTAGTGTATTCATTTTAAACAACCAAAGATTTTGAGAGTAAAAGTCATGTTGTCCTTCCGGTCATGTTGTCATATTGTCCTTCACATTACGGTCTCTGGTAAACACACACTATATCAAAGTTTATTTGTCCCATGCACAGAATACGGAAGGTGTAAACGGTACAGTGGAATGGTAACTTGCATATTTGCGTAGTAGCAATATTAAAACCTCTCTAGGGTATGTGGGACGCTAGCGTCCCACCTGGCCAACATCCAGTGAGATTGCAGAGCGCCAAATTCAAATACAGAAATACTCATTATGGAAATTCAGAAAAGATACAACTATTTTACATAGGTTTAAAGATCAACTTCTTGTGAATCCAACCACGGTGTCAGATTTCAAAAATGCTTTACGGCGAAAGCATACCTTACAGTTATTTGAGAACATAGCCCAGCAGACAAATCAATACAAACAATAACCAGCCAAGTAGAAGAGTTACACAAGTCAGAAATAGAGAAAATGAATCACTTACCAACTTCCTGAATGAATTTTTCTCAGGTTTTCGCCTGCCAAATCAGTTCTGTTATACTCACAGACATTATTGTAACAGTTTTGGAAACTTCAGAGTGTTTTCTATCCAAATATACTAATTATATGCATATCATATCTTCTGGGCCTGAGTAGAAGGCAGTTTAATTTGGGCACGCTATTCATCAAAATTTCCAAATGCTGCCCCCTACCCTAGAGAAGTTAAAAATAGAAAGTGTCCAGATAAATATTGTGTAAATAATTCAGATGATTCTGACCCAGACACACTCTAAATTGACGGGTCATGTGAAAGAAATGCTATAACCACCCCCCAGCCACATCTAGCTAAGTAAGTGAATTGGTCACTATTGTCTAGACATGTACACGTGTTCATGAAATACAATAGATTATTGTATTATCATCCCCAGACACACCTGGCTAACTTGATGGTTCATGTAGTCATCTGGTAAAGTGGAGTCTTTTGTTTACACATGTAGCTAGCTAGCTAATCAATTAACCTAATGGTGCTTACAAGGCAACTGGGAACTTGTAAAAATACGAGGTCAAATTATGGCGTCAGTGAAGGAGGCCCGAGTTCCCGAGTTAGAATTCCGAGTTGGATGACCTTTTTTTTAAAATATAATTCAGTCCGAGCTCGTTTTTCCGAGTTCCCAGTTGTCTTCAAAGCACTGAAGTCGGAAGTCGTAGATTTCCGAGGTCCCAGGTGTTTTGAACGAGCTAATAATCCCAACCCATACTGATTGTCATAGCTAACCACCATGCATGAATCTGCAGGTAGCTAAAGCTAACCAACTAGGTTCAGTGTTAGCTAGCTAGCTAACATTAGGCTATAACTAGCAATGCGAATGGCTTTCTGAGATAGTAATAATAGTACTACACAGATCATCCATGTACCGTTAGCTAGAGAGCCAGCCAGCTAACATTAGCTAGCTAGCTAACAGTACGTGTACTTGCAATGAAAATTACTTTCTGACAAAATTAGAAATGTATAATGTCTGAAAATGTAGCTAGCTAGACTCTTCCAGAGACAGGTGTTTTATACAACAGCCTTCTGTGTGTTCTCTTTTCAACACCCTCTGCATATTTGCAATCAAAACGCCAGAATCTCCTGAGCTATCATACTCTGCTTTCACCGGGCATTCCATGATTTCAAAAGGCATTCAACTTCTTCCATGACAACAACACTGTTGATTGCCGTTTCTTCCCAATCACTGTCATCAGCAGACTCTACAATGTCTTGTTCAGTTAACATGTTTTTACCTAACTCAGGGATTTCCTCATCATTTTGATTCATTTTCATTTTCCCATCTATTATCTCAGCCAATCATGGCTAGCGGGAGAGGTTCCTGCCTTTTTTCGTGGCTAAACCAACTAGGCTCGTAATTGTTTCATTTTATTTGTATTAACAGATGGCATACAAACACATTTAGATAATTCATTTTTATGTTCTAATGCCTCTCCTGTGAAGTTGTGACGTGTGGCATTCGCTTAGTTTCCTGAAACAAGTCACAAATGACCCCCCCGGACACTCTCTTGGTCAGTTAAAGGTGCAAAAAGATTCTGGATCCTAGCTATATTGTGACTATACATAGCAAGCAGCTGCGGTCCTGTTTGCCAAGCAGCTGGGATCCTGTGTGCCAGTGGGATAAGCTATCTGAGGACCTAGCCTGGCACACAGCCATCTCTCTCTTTCTCTCTCACACACACACACACACACACACACGCACACGCACACACAGGCGCACACACACACGCACACACACACACACACACACACACACACACACACACACACACACACACACACACACACACACACACACACACACACACACACACACTGACAACTCACACACACCTTAGTAATGGCACAGAGCTACAGTGCCTGAGCTGACCTCTTTACTCCCCAAACGACAGCGCTCCTCACGATAGGAAACAGGCTTGTGTTCCTGCCAGAAACAAAAACAAGAGGCTGCATCCCAAATTACACCCTATTCCCTATTTAGTTCACTACTTTTGACCGTTAAAGAACATGTCCTGACAAAAACCTGACTATATCCTAATTTCTAGGAGAAATTAACAGATACTGTATCTACAGAATATTTATTAGTAATCTATGTTTGTGTGTGTTATGTTCAGCTTCTTGTCAAATGACCCACAGAGAACATTATCTTTTGAAAAGTATTGCACTATATGAGCAACTGGCGTCCTGCCTCGGGGTCCTAGAACCAAGTTTGCGAAACCCTGCAGCTGAGTGCAGTGCAATACAGCAGAGTAGGGTAGAGTAGAGTTCAGTGCAGTAGAGTACAGGACAGTAAAATAGACTATTGTTCAGTACAGTATGGTTTCTCTACTGTCATGTGTTGTATTGTACTACTGTATTATATTACACTGTGCTCTACGCACTCTACAGTACTGTACTCTACTCAGTACTGTATTTGTACTGCACTCTACTGTGCTCTACTCACTCTATAGTATTGTGCTGTACTGCATTGTATTGTACTCTACTGTAGTCTACTCAGTACTGTATTGTATTGCACTCTACTGTGCTCTACTCAGTACTGTATTGTATTGTACTCTACTGTAGTCTACTCAGTACTGTATTATATTGTACTCTACTGTGCTCTACTCATTACTGTACTGTATTGTACTCTACTGTGGTCTATTCAGTACTGTACTGTACTCTACTGTGCTCTACTCAGTACTGTACTGTACTCTACTGTAGTCTACTCAGTACTGTATTGTATTGTACTCTACTGTGCTCTACTCAGTACTGTACTGTATTGTGCTATCCAAATTTGTGAAACATACCTGTATGATGGGTTCAGATTTGGTCCTGTCCAGCCCATCTGTGGACGTCAACATCAAGGCCATGGTGGACTGACCAAATTTCAACTACTTTTCAACGTCTGGTGTCAGTCGGTGCTCAGTGGGTGAGTAGGTTGGTATGGGTAAATGGAAAGAGAGGGGGCTCTTGGGTTGGTGTCGTTAAGAGCTGCGAGAGGTGACATTAATTGTAGAGTGAGAGAGAGAAAGAGAGGGATATAGAGAGGGAAGAGTTATCAATTCTCAGACTGTTTTTACACTCTTGGTTTGACCACCAGACAACAGAAAGACAAAGAAAACAGTTATGAGCTGAACATGTCAGGAGAAGGGAGGAGAGTAGCAGGTGACCCACCTATGGTTTGTGACTATTATGATTTCCCATTGCAGTAATTCCGTCACCAATTTGGCAATGGAATCACACATTTTAATCACTTACTAATTCATAAACCAGATTTTATATCAGTAAAATCACTATAACTAATTGGAAGGTCTACCATTACTTGTTACTTCTGTGAACTTTAAGACATTTGAAAATACCTTAAAGACATGTGACAGGGTTCCCCCCCAAAGAATGTAAGCGAGGTTGCGCACTATGTAAAAAAATAAATACTTGATTTGTTATCATAAACTCAGCAAAAAAAGAAACGGCCCTTTTTCAGGACCCTGTCTTTCAAAGATAATTTGTAAAAATCCAAATAACTTCACAGATCTTCATTGTAAAGGATTTAAACACTGTTTCCCATGCTTGTTCAATGAACCATAAACAATTAATGAACATGCACCTGTGGAACGGTCATTAAGACACTAGCAGCTTACAGACAGTAGGCAATTAAGGTCACAGTTATGAAAACTTAGGACACTAAAAAGGCCTTTCTACTGACTCTGAAAAACATCAAAAGAAAGATGCCTAGGGTCCCTGCTCATCTGTGTGAACTTGCCTTAGGCATGCTGCAAGGTGGCATAAGGACTGCAGATGTGGCCTAAGACAGTGCTACAGGGAGACAGGATGGACAGCTGATCGTCCTCACAGTGGCAGACCACGTGTAACAACACCTGCACAGGATCGGTACATCCGAACATCACACCTGCACGACAGGTGCAGGATGGCAACAACAACTGCCCGAGTTACACCAGGAACGCACAATCCCTCCATCAGTGCTCAGACTGTCCACAATAGGCTGAGAGAGGCTGGACTGAGGGCTTGTAGGCCTGTTGTAAGGCAGGTCCTCACCAGACATCACCGGCAACAACGTCGCCAATGGGCACAAACCCACCGCCGCTGGACCAGACAGGACTGGAAAAAAGTGCTCTTCACTGATGAGTCGCGGTTTTGTCTCGCCAGGGGTGATGGTCGGATTCGCGTTTATCGTCGAAGGAATGAGCATTACACCGATGCCTGTGCTCTGGAGCGGGATCAATGTGGAGGGTCCGTCATGGTCTGGGGCGGTGTGTCACAGCATCATTGGACTGAGATGTTGACATTGCAGGCAATCTCAACGCTGTGCGTTACAAGGAAGACATCCTCCTCCCTCATGTGGTACCCTTCCTACAGGCTCATCCTGACATGACCCTCCAGCATGACAATGCCACCAGCCATACTGCACATTCTGTGCGTGATTTGGAATGTCAGTGTTTTGCCATAGCCAGCGAAGCGCCCGGATCTCAATCCCGTTGAGCACGTCTGGGACCTGTTGGATCGGAGGGTGAGGACTAGGGCCATTCCCCCCAGAAATGTCTAGGAATTTGCAGGTGTCTTGGTGGAAGAGTAGGGTAAAATCTCACAGCAAGACCTGGCAAATCTGGTGCAGTCCATGAGGAGGAGATGCCCTGTAGTACCTAATGCAGCTGGTGGCCACACCAGATACCGACAGTTACTTTTGATTTTGATCCCCCCCTTTGTTCAGGGACACATTAGTCCATTTCTGTTAGTAACATGTCTGTGGAACTTGTTCAGTGAATCTTGTTATGTTTATACAAATACTTGTTGAAACAGTGAGAGGACGTTTCTTTTTTTGCTGAATTTATGAAGAAGATTTTTGCTTTCGATTGCAGGAAATGGCATTTGCAGGTGTTCAGAAACTAGAAGCCTTTGTGGGTTTTTGGTAACGGAATGGCAAGGCACAAGGCAATGTTTCTTAACCTTACAGAAGGTAAACAATTTCTACAGAACTAAATATTAGTATTGATATTAGTTGACGGGTCTTTATTTAAACATCATTTTGTTTTGATGTATTTCTGATACTTTTTAAGACTTTTTCTGGTAGATGTTTTGTAAGACCCATTTTCCATCTGTTTATCCAGAAATCAAAGCCTTTACTTATGCCCAACTTGAAAGACGTAAAATTGTTCAAATGGATCTATGCCTTCATTTCCCAGAATATAGACTCTCATTTGACGCCCAATTTGACGTGCTCCTATGAACTTCACATGTTGGTGCTCGGGCTTTAATCTCCGTCCTTCACACCGACTTGGTCTGCATACCAGTTGGCACACTATTCCCAACGGGCCCTGGTCAAAAGTAGTGCCCTGTGAAGGGAATAGGGTGCCATTTGGGATGGAGTCTCTGTCTCCCTTTTTACAGACCAGAAAATTGTCAGAGCCACCGTTCGTCGTGACAAGTAGTGCTGTTAATGTGATTTTTTTTTTTTTACTGTGAGGTGATGGATGACTGACGGGTTCATCTCATCTGTATGCATACACTGTATTTTCACAACAACAAAAAACAGTTTTTCTGTTTTGCACATTCAGTAGCTGACCTATGCTGTAGATAGAGAAGCTATTCAGTTAACTTCATAACCAAACAATTGTTTAGGCGTAGCTGGCTAGCTGTGTGTGTGTGTTCTGTGTCTATGTAGTGTTTTTTTTTCAGTAGTGGCTTCTAAATCAATCTAAACCTGTCACACACAGGGAACATCAGCGCTTCACAACATCACACCCTGCACATACATTCTAGATCTGGGTGGGCGATGATACTTTTTCCGAATGTGGACTCTGGCTTGCATCCCAAAAGGCACTCTATTCCCTATTTAGTGTGCTACGTTTGACAAGGGCCCATAGGTCTCTGTTAAAAAGTAGTGGTGCCCGCGATAGATTACAGAGCCTTTTTGAGGTCACACTGTAATTGCTGTGTGAGTGACGCAACGGTTGACTAGGACCTCATCAGCCACTGGAGCAAACATCTGCTAGTGATCTGCTGTTTTGGAGACGCGATAGGAGCCCAGCCACTCGCTCTCCGTCTCTGTCACACGACAACACAAGGGCAGTTGTCCAATAGGGTTGCAAGTATTCCCGGTTATCCTGCTTATTTCCTGAATTTTGCTTCTCGGCTTGGGCGGTACACCGTATATTTCCCAAATACCGGGTTATTTATATGTGCGATAGTTAGCTATCTAAGATGTGCCAAATAAATGATCTCCAGCTCAGGGCTACACCAACTTTCTAGCTAAGTGGCTCGATTGCAAGGTCATGCTGCTTGGTTACAGCACAGACAGACAATCAATCCCCTCCTGGATCAAGATCCATGTTGTGTAAATGGTTTTGTGCGTTTTGACGTAGCGCCTCTTGTGTGCACTTCCGGTAATACCATATACCCTGGTGTGGTGCAGAAACGGTATGGCGGTATGAAAATCTGGATACCACCTAGTCCTATTTGCAGCCCTAGTCCGTATTAACTATGAACTAGGCCTATATAGAGGGGGGGGGGGGGGGGGGGGGGGGGGGTGTAAACACACCTGTCTTTCTTTCCCACTTTTCGAGTAAACAGTTTTGTTTGAGAAACGGGGACTGATGATTCTACCTCCGACTGGTAATTGGCATGTCGCCTAAAAAGCATTACTCCAAATTCAATTAGAATAGAAGAGGCTTTTCCCTCAAATTTCTCTCAGCGCCGTAATTAGAATGTCCTGCTTCTTGTCATCGCATGCGACTGTGATTCATGACTGTTTCCTCTATTGTTGCCAAACTCCTAAAGTAGATTTCTTGTATTGATGCTTAGTGCCCGCAGACCCTGTATTTCTGCCTGCCGGGGGTTGTCCAGGATCTCTGGTACACTGGTCTGTAATTAGTGGAAAGGGATCCGCGACCAAATGGCACCCTATTCCCTATATCGTGCACTACTTTTGACAGGAGCCCTATGGGCACTAAATAGGGAATAGAGTGCCATTTAGAACACATGCTAGGAGACAAAAGAGAGAGTGCAGAAAGAAAGGACAGAGTGACAGAGTGGTCGACTCTTACATGGACACGAAGCAACAAACGACAAATAAACCCGAGAGAAACGTCAACTTCGATTTCCCTCACCTTCAGATCTGCAACACCGCTGTCGCCACCTAAATATGTGGGAAAAAAAAATATATTCAGTGAGTCAGCTAGGGGAAACATCCAGTGCTTTAGTTACTCACAGAGGACAACGTAATGCGTGGCCCTGCCCCAAATGACACCCTATTACCTAAATAGTGCACTACTTTTGACCAGAGCCCATAGGGCCAGAGCCCTAAGTGGAGTCATTAACATAGAGAAGCTCCCGGTTTTCTCTGGCTGTTGTCAGCTAATAACCTCTGGCCGTTTCCTTCCGTGTAAACAGGAGCAGCACCTGTGTACCTCGTCTTGCTAACTAATTTACCTCCCATGTCTGTCCTCCTAGGGGGCCTTGCTGCTGCTCACATGGTGGAGTGATCACCTCTAGCTAGCGAGCTATCTCTACAATCACAGGGTTACAGTAGAAAGGTGCTTTTCTCCAGCGAACATCTGTAATTGGGATAGCATGTGGTTTCAGGTTCAAAGGAGAGTGTGTGTGTGTCTGTGTGTGTGTGTGCAGGAGACAAAGCAGCCTGTCAACAACATGGACAGGCTTCTCTCTCCTCTTTCCCTTCTCTCCCCTCTTTCCTCTCCCCTTCTCTCCCCTCTTTCCTTCTCTTCCCATCTCTCCCTCCTTTCCTTCTCTCCCCTCTTTCCTTCTCTTCCCTTCTCTCCCCTCTTTCCTTCTCTTCCCTCTTTCCTTCTCTTCCCATCTCTCCCCCCTTTCCTTCTCTCCCCTCTTTCCTTCTCTTCCCTTCTCTCCCCTCTTTCCTTCTCTTCCCTCTTTCCTTCTCTTTCCTTCTCTCCCCTCTTTCCTTCTCTTCCCTTCTGTCCCCTCTTTCCTTCTCTTTCCTTCTCTCCCCTCTTTCCTTCTCTTCCCTTCTCTTCCCTCTTTCCTTCTCTTCCCTCTTTCCTTCTCTTCTCTCCCCTCTTTCCTTCTCTTTCCTTCTCTCCCCTCTTTCCTTCTCTTCCCTTCTCTCCTCTTTCCCTTCTCTCCCCTCTTTCCTTCTCTTCCCTTCTCTCCCCTCTTCCCTTCCCTCTTTTCCTTCCCTCCCTTCCCTCCCCTCTTTTCCTTCCCTTTCATTCTCTCCCCTCTTTCCTTCTCTTTCCGTCTCTCCCCTCTTTCCCTTATTTCCCCTCTTTTCCTTCCCTCCCTTCCCTCCCCTCTTTTCCTTCCTTTCCATTCTCTCCCCTCTTCCCTTCCCTCCACTCTTTTCCTTCCCTTCCCTTCTCTCCCCTCTTTCCCCGCTTTCCCTTATTTCCCCTCTTTCCCTTCTCTCCCCTCTTTCCTTCTCTTCCCTCTTTCCTTCTCTTCCCTTCTCTCCCCTCTTTCCTTCTCTCCCCTCTTTCCTTCTCTTCCCTCTTTCCTTCTCTCCCCTCTTCTCTTCTCTCCCCTCTTTCCTTCTCTCCCCTCTTTCCTTCTCTCCCCTCTTTCCTTCTCTTCCCTCTTTCCTTCTCTTTCCTTCTCTACCCTCTTTCCTTCTCTTCCCTCTTTCCTTCTCTTCCCTCTTTCCTTCTCTTCCCTCTTTCCTTCTCTTTCCTTCTCTCCCCTCTTTCCTTCTCTCCCCTCTTTCCTTCTCTTCCCTTCTCTCCCCTCTTTCCTTCTCTTCCCTTCCCTCCCCTCTTTCTTCTCTCCTCTCTTTCCCTTATTTCCCCTCTTTCCCTTCTCTCCCCTCTTTCCTTCTCTTCCCTTCTCTCCGCTCTTTCCTTCTCTTCCCTTCTCTCCCCTCTTTCCCTTCTCTCTCCTTATTCCCTTCTCTTATCTTGATTGTGACATCATGTTCTGTCTGTGTATCTTACCTGGCATCAAACACCCTTTTCCTCTCCATCACCATGAAGTACTGATACTACCATGAAGTAGCCTAGCTGCACCACTGTCACTGTGCTGACAAAGTGCTTATGACATCGGGATAAAGTAGGAGAAAACAAGCTCTGGCACAAAAAAACAAGATATGGTCTCATTTACTTTTTTACTCTTATCGCCGTTTGCCCTCTCACTGTGTCGACGTGTTGCATCAGAGTGTGGTAAACAGAGAATGCCTGCCAAATGGCACCCTATTCCCTATGCAGTGCACTGCTTTTGACCAGAGTCTCTCAGTGTTACTGGTGTCAGCAGTACAGTGCTGGCATGGGTCCTCTTGTCTGAGCTCAGCATAGCTCTCCTCGGTAGTTCTTCTTAGCAGGACCATTGCCCAATCAGACCCAGAGAGATCTCCTTCAGTGCGGAGCCCTACTAGCTGGCAGCGGTCTCGCTGCACCAGATGGCGTCAGTTTGAGCATTACGTAAAAGCAGGCTGACACTTGCCAGAGCCTGGGCCCTGTCCCAGGCTTGATCTCAGAGTCGTGTGCAGATGATGTAGTTTGATCTTTATTAGTGTGATACGGTTAAGTAATTGGCATCACTCATAGAGAGAGAGAGAGAGAGAGAGAGAGAGAGAGAGAGAGAGAGAGAGAGAGAGAGAGAGAGAGAGAGAGAGAGAGAGAGAAATGCTGACGCAAGACCACATGGGGCCTGTAGGGAATCTGAAACCTAATTTATAGATGGTTCACACTAAAAAAACAAGAGCACGTTTTGCCTGTTAGGCTATCGTCAGTGCCTTTGACATCACTAGGAGGCTGAAAGCTCTCAAAACAACTTCAGCCATGTTGAGAGGAGGCTTTCTCTGTTGTCATGGCAACCCCTTGGAGTTGGGGATGTGAGATGGGCAAGGTGATTGGCAGGCGCGCATGGTCCATTACTTGCACAGAGGCTGTCTGATTGATAGGCAAGGTAATGCTGCAGAGCCAAGCTGGGGTGAATTGATTGAAGAAGCCTGCGTCCCAATTTACACCCTAACTCCCAGCAAAATGCGTTACTTTTGACCGGAGCCCAGCAGTCTTTGGTCGGGCTCCGGGGTCAAACGTAGTGAGTGCGCTATATAGGGAATAAGGGTGCCATTTGGGATGCCGCCTTAGAATGTTGCAGGGAGGGCAAAGAGGCAGACTGGCTGAGTGGAAGAAGGGGAGGTGTGAAGGCCTGATGGAGGATAAGAGGCTGTTGTCAGCTCTCCCGTGCATCCCTCCATCAGCACATCAGAAGCACTCCACGTCTGCATCCCTCAACTGCAATCCATTATCCCCTCCGCGCCTTCCGTACACTCCACTCCACCGCCTCGCCTCTGTGATTGGATGGGGATGCCGTCGTAAAACGCGCTCATTGCTCTCGATGCCATTTTTTCCACCAGGCCCATTTACTCATGTGCAACAACAGCAGTTTTAAATGGGCCATTTTCCATTTGCATTGCCTGTGAAGTCGTGTTTGCTCTTTTCAGCAAGTGATGTATGGACCTGACAACCGATGGCGATGGCTGTATTTTGAACGAACGTGAAGTGGCACATTGACAGCCAGGAAATATTGTATTTTCAGAGCCTTGCGTCCCAAATGGCACTCTATTCCCTATATCGTGCACTACTCTCTTAGAAAAAAAAGGGGCTATCTAGAACCTAAAAGGGTTCTTTCGGCAGTCCCCATAGGATAACCCTTTTAGCTTCCGGGTAGAACTATTTTGGGTTCCATGTAGAACCGTTTCCACAGAGGGTTCTACAGGGAATCCAAAAGGGTTCTACCTGGAACCAAAAAAGGTTGGACCTGGAACCAAAAAGGGTTCTCCAATGGGGACAGCCGAAGAACCCTTTTGGAACCCTTTTTCTCTATACAGTGTAGGGAATAGCATTCCATTTGGGAAGCTAAACAGAATCATTGAGTGAAGAGCAAAGCTGGTCCCCTGGGGTGCTGTGGATCACTGTGGTGTGACTCTGTAAGCCCTGTGTGACAGCCCTGTATTGACCAGCCCACCAGCCACCATCCCAGCTCAGGCAGTAATCGGGATTCTCAGTCACATGGATGGCTTGCTTCACATCTTACACACCGCACAGTGACATTACACCCGGCCAACCTTAACTCTGTCATAACATTTCGCCCTCAGCCAAGTATATGTATTGATTTTCAGCCACCATGGCAGAAATATCAACCCTGTTACCACAAGGTGTCTTTGTGGTTTGGTGTGTGTGTGTGTGGATGCTGCCGTTTGTATGAACATGCATAAGTGTGTGTGTGTGTGTGTGTGTGCGTGTGTGTGTGTGTGCATGGCATGTGTGTGCGTGCGTGTGCGTGCATGAGTGGTCCTGTGTGTACACATTCAACCAAAAAAGATTCTGCTGAATGCTCGTTGCCACGGCAACAGAAGCGCGCCGCTGCGAACGCCACAGTGCCTCCTCCAAAGAGGCTCCCGTGTTGACGGGGAACTTGTGTGCCTCGCTCGCTGCCAGGTGGTCCCATTTCTTTGGCTTCTTCGTTATTCTGCTGAACTGTAATTGAGCTGACTTATTTGAACATTTGGGAAGATTGAATAGATCCTCAGAGGGGATCGTGTGTGTGTGTGTGTGTGTGTGTGTGTGTGTGTGCATACTTGTGTGTGTGTGTGTGTGTGTGTGTGTGTGCATACTTGTGTGTGTGTGTGTGCATACTTGTGTCTGTGTGTGTGTGTGTGTGTGTGTGTGTGTAGCATTGTGTTTTGCTCTGGCTTGTTGCGTGACTAGCTATTTAAATGTGGGATAGATGTCATTACTTTTAACCTGTTCTGTGTATAATTGTTGACTCTAATATGGACGAACAGATTGTGTTCACATCTGCTCTGGCCTGACGTGTGTGTGAAAGTGACTAGGCTTTCTTTTGGGGAAATGTGTGTATTTGTATGCGTGTAAAATAATTGGATATGTGTTTGTGTTTTATTGTAAGAAAGTCTGTGTGTGTGTGTGTGTGTGTGTGTGTTGTAGCCCGGGGCTGTCTAGCTCTGACTCACTTACTCTGGCTGTCAGTCCCTCTCTGTGTTGGGCTGATGGCCATAGACAGCGACATGGTCTGGGCTGGTTGAAAGGCCAGTGAGTGGAGTGTGACGATGGGTGTGTGCGCTGTACTGTCTGTCTGTCTGTCTGTCCTACCTAGCTGCTCTACCTACTGATAGGAGCTGACAGGATGAGCTAGAGCGGTGTGTGTGTGTGTGTGTGTGTGCCTGCAGCATCCAGGACCAGCCTATTTATAGTGACCCAGGCACACCGTCGCCTGCTCCAACTCTTCCTTCTTTCTACATAGGGTGCCAAAATAGCAGCCTATGTAGTGCACTACTTTTGACCAGGGCCCCTAGCATCAGGATGCAGCCGGCTCTCCAGGATCAGATGTTCAGTATTACAGTAGTCCATGAACGTCGCGCACTGAGTGTACTAAGCGTTAAGGACACCTGATATTTCCATGACATCGACTGACCAGGCGAAAGCGATGATCCCTTATTGATGTCACTTGTTAAAGCCACTTCAAAATCAGTGTAGATGAATTAGGAGGAGACGGGTTAAAGAGGGATTTTTAAGCCTGGGGACAGTTGAGTCATGGATTGTGTGTGTGTGTGTGTGTGTGTGTGTGTGTGCCTTTCAGAGGGGGAATGGGCAAGACAAAATGTGTAAGGGCCTTTGAATGGATTCAACATGGGACAGCAGCCCTGTGGAACGCTTTCAACACCTTGTGGAGCCCGTGCCCCGACGAATTGAGGCTGTTCTGAGGGCGAAAGGGCGGGGTGCAACTCAATATTAGGAGGGTGTTCCTAATGTTTGGTATATTGAGTGTACAGTATATTACCCAACAGACACACAGATCATCGCCCCGTTACGCTCCCCACTCACTCTCCATCTCATCTACATAGATGTAATTACATGCTATATGCCTCTCACTTCCAGCTCCCATTAACAAGCTTAAATGAGAGCCCAAGTCCCTATTTCCTGTTTTTGACAAGGCTGGATAGTGTAACACAAAGTGGCTCTGATAGTTGGCTGTCATTGTCTCATTACGTGCAGTAGTACATATTTCAGTTGATACCCAAGGCACTCACCCACCTCCACCCTCCGTGTGTTAGTTCCTTGACACAGGTGGGCTGGTGTCAGTGGTGGCTGGTGGCACTTGAAAAATCGGAGGACCGTTCTCATTGTCATGGCTGGAACGTTCTGAATGAAACGTTGTCAAACACATGGATTCCATCAGTTGGATACCATTCCATTCATTCCATTCCAGCCATGACTATGAGCCATCCTCCCCTGACCAGGCCACTGCCTGGCCTTTCTAAATGGTGGCGTTAGAGGTAGAGATGGACGGGGACGGAGTTGCGTGTGTTCTTGGCAGCCGCCTCAGTCTGTTGCTAGTCGCCCTTCCCTGAGCTCCCTTCCCTAAGCGTCTGATTCCCTCTGGGTGAGCTCAGGTCCCTGGCCATGGCTGTATCCACCCATCCCCACGGATTGCTTCACAAGGCTCCAGCCCACAGCTGATCACGAGTGATAGAGGTCAGTGTTTGTGCTGGGGCCCTTGAAGGGAGCAGTCAGTCGGGTTTGTCAGCAGTCCGTCAGTCAGATAAACAGCCCGACAGACAGCTAGCCAGACATACAGCTAGCCCGACAGATAGACAGTCAAGTCAGTCAGCCATGTGGCTGGTCTGTCCGTCAGTCTGTCTGTCCGTCCGCCATCAGGCTGTCAAAATGTCCTCCATTTTCCACAGTCTCTGGAATCCATATTCTGTCTTTACCGGAACAGCGTGACACAGGGTCTCAGGGTGGATTTAGTAGCAGTAGCAAAGCCCTGGCGATGTTGGTGGAAGAGAATGATGCCGAGTCTCGCTGAGACTGATTCTTTTTTTTGTTCACTTTAAAAGTATGCCAAACAATGGCCCATTGATTTGAAAATTAAACAAGCCACGCAGTAACTTTTTACAAAAACACACTGAAGAGCCGTGCAGACGGTAACAGAGTGACGGTAGCCTCAGTTTCCCAGAAACTCTGTTAAATATGTACCCGGAATTAAGATTCAAAGATGGATGTAGAAATAAGGCTGTGTCGGCTATGATATGACACCTTGAGTTTGAAAAAATATATATATTTCGGCTGTTGAACTACAGTAGGTGAAGTGGATGGTAACAGAACGACGTCATGGGTCCCTGATCTGTACTATACAGAAAAGCAAAAAAAAACTGTAATTCTCTTGAATCCTAAATAGGTATAGGTAGGTTAGTAGGTAGGTTAGTATTCGACACACTGGCTAATATTCTAATGCGCTCCGCCCCCAAATCTGGATCTGTACCAATCATAGACGTCTGTTCAGCATAATAGAGCACAGCACAGTACAGTTCAAGACAGCACCGAATGGAAGATTCGAGTACAGTAGAGTACAGTACAATACAGTCAATTATACTGTACTCCACTCTTAAGTCTGGTGTTCTTTACTTGTACAAACATGTGGAACTGGTTGGTTTTAGATTTTAAGTTGCTTTGGCCACCGGAAAGGGAGAGAAGAGAAATAAAACATTGAGCTGATCATAACAGTAGACAATTGGAAGGGAGGACAGTAAGCAGGTGACCCAACTGTGGTTTGTGACGTATGAATTCTCGTTGTAGCCAATTTCGTCGCAGTCATTCTGTTAGAAATGTTTTGGTCATTCTGTTACCAATTCACTTGATAAGTCATAAACCACATTTTTATCAGTAAAAACACTGACTAATTGGTAGGTCTAATTTGACTTGTTACTTCGTGAACTTTCATTATCCTCCCTCATGAGGGAGGGAGGTTAGAAAATATGCTAAAGATATGTGCGTTTTTTGGTAACAGAATGACAAGACACGAGGCAATATTTCTTAAAGTTACGGAAGGCAAATCATTTCTGCAAAACTAAATATGTGTTGATGTTAGTTGGCAGGGGTCTTTACTGAAACATGATTGTGTTTTGATGTATTTCCAATACCTTTGTGATACTATTTCTGGTAGAAGTTTTCTAAGCCCCCTGTTCGACCATAAATCCAAGCCTTCTTCATTTTTAGTATGGAAAAAAAATGAAAAATGTATATATACCTTAATTAAAATTTTAAAAAATGTTTTTTAATAAAAAAAAAAAAATATATATATATATATATATATATATATATATATATATATATATATATATATATATATATATAGACTCTTAGGTTCCATTTAACAAAAAAAATGGATGTTCTCTTATAAACTTTACATGTTAGTGCTCATGGGGCTTTTTACATGGAAATTCTCCTCCCGTGTTTCCTCTCATAGATCGGTATGAAAGGAAATTCATTTGGAAAGTTGGAGGCTTGGAGAAGACATGACACATGGTGGAAGGGCTTTTCCTTTCTCTTTTCTAGGATCCCAGGAATGTAGGCCTGCCTCCTAAAAGTCTCCTTATTCACTATGTAGTGCACTACTTTCGGTCAGGGGACAGGGTGCCATTTGGGACGCTGTGGTAGCCCCCCCCCCCCCCCCCCAAGCTTGGCTTGGAGAGAGGGAGCAGGAAAACATTGAACAACCCTTGTATATTAATAGGGTGGTGGTACTACCATGCCATGCTCCACACAGGAGCATGCTCCATCCAGTACTGTATAATAGATCAATAGAATATCGTGGACAGGCAATGAGCTCTCTTTGCTATAGTAGTCTGAACACACTGGGAAATAGTACCGGAGGGAGGTCTGGTACCGGAGTCTGGTTTAAAGGAGCAAAATGTATATTTTTTTTGCCATAAATTATGGCTAAATCATGTTTTTTTAAGAACACACTACTTAAAAAACACCTACAATGGCTTCGTACCTGATCATATTCCAAAAAACATCAGCTGCAAAGACATTAAGAAGCTTTGTCGAGTATGATGACAGATCTGCAGGAACTCTGTCAGTGTCTCGTCTTGAATTGAAATCTGCATATGATGTATGTTAGCTTGGAAGATGTGTGTGCTCCATCTGTTGAGGAAATACTGGGGCGGCAGGCATCCTAGTGGTTAGAGCGCTGGACTGGTAACCGCAAGGTTGCTCGATCGAATCCCCGAGCTGACAAGGAGAAAATCTGTCGCTCTGCCCCTGAACAAGGCAGTTAACCCACCGTTCGATCCTAGGCCGTCATCGTGGTTAAGAATTTGTTCTCAACTGACTTGCCTCGTTAAATAAATAAAGGTTTGAACAAAAGGAAGAAAGGGAAGAGAACAATAAGGCTTACAAAGGGCTCTGCATCTGGAGATGCTGTGATGAAGACAGACAGCATGATGAGAAATGGAAGCCATGTGGCAGTAGCCATCCGTCTCTCTCTCTCTCTCTCTCTGCACGTTGGACTCGAAAGCTTTGAAACTCCGTTTTTATGTGGCACACTGTGGCGTTTCATTCATTTTCATTCATTCCTTTCGCCTTCAATTTATAATCACAGGCTTGCTGGCGGTGGCTTCTGTAAACATCTAAAGACCGGGGCACAACTTTTGCAAATTTTTTGACAAACCAGAGTAACTCAAAACAAACATCAACAAAACAACAAACGATCGCCTGAAACCATGTGTTATTTTCGAGTGCTTTCCCATTATTTTACAATTACCCTTGGTTTCTGCACTGGAGGAGCTGTGCGTGCTTGGCACGAATATGGCGGACAATGGCTCTGTGTGAGTGTGTGTGTGAGCATTTGTGCGGGCCAGCATGTGTGCGCGTTCGTGTGTGTCTGTTTCTTAGTTCATGCATGCGTGCGTGTGCGGATGAGAGGGAGCACGTGGTAAACGATGTGCATCCACCCATGCTGCTAGCTTGTCTTTGTGTGTGCTAACGCTGGGTGGGCAATGCTCCATGTCTGGGAATGTCACCGGTCATTTCCATTTTCAGGGCTTTCCCTGTGGCGCTCAGAGGTGCATTACAGCGCCCGGCGTCCGCAGGAGTCATTACTAAACCACACACACACACACACACACACACACACACACACACACACACACACACACACACACACACACACACACACACACACACACACACACACACACACAGACAGACATGCAGACACGCCATTAACACCGAGCTAATGACCTAAAGTGCTTCTCCGTTTTGATTCGCGGCCCATGTGTATGACCTCATATTGTCATTAACGGAGACTTGCTCTGGTTCTCAGATGATCATTTTCTCTCCTCTCAATCGCTTTCTCCTCCGCTCATATAAAACACCAATGGCTTTGGTGACACATGGACTCAATTCCCCACGTCCCGACTCAATAGGTTCCAGTCAGTCAGGTCCTGTTGATCTCATTCCCTGTATGGCGCACTGCTTTTGTATGGGCCCTGGTCAGGAATAGAGCACTGTATAGGGAATAGGGTGCCATTTGGGAGGCAGGTTTTGATCACCTCCAGTCCATATGCTACAGTACAACACGGGTATGTGATGCTAGTCTCCCAGGGACGGAGAGGGAGAGGGAGGCTCTTGTGGGAATCAGCCAGATCCTGATTTAATTGGATCATGTGTGGCCCACCTGTCACACTCACACACACACATCCACCAGCCCCTTTGTGTGTGAGCGTGTGTGTGTGTGTATTGACGTTAGTGTGCGTGTGTGTGTGCGTGTGTGTGTGTGTGTGTGTGTGTGTGTGTGTGTGTGTGTGTGTGTGTGTGTGTGTGTGTGTGTGTGTGAGTCTGATGGAGAGAGATGGAGTCCGTCAGTGATATTGGTTATTGCCTATTGGTGTGTTTGACTGTGGTTGTGGTAGGGTAGGATAGTAATGAGACGACTCACAACTGAACATCTGTTTTTTGGACACGTCAAAGTGGCATGCTGGGCAAGCAGTTTCAGCACTGGAGAAGCAACCAAGACTGGTATTTATGGAGATGAGTTTAGCAGATTAAGGACTTTAATTTCCTGCCTTTGTCTCCGGTGTGTGTATGTGTGCCTATCTATGTGTGTGTGTGTGTGTGTGTCTTTGTACTGTGTGTGTGTGTGTGTGTCTTTGTACTGTGTGTGTGTGTGTGTCTTTGTACTGTGTGTGTGTGTCGATTGTCTGCTGTGTTTGGTCCACCAGTGACTTGTTTAGAGTCTGTCAGAAGCAAGAGCGTCATTTCAGTTCCCTCTGTCTGTTTGTCTGACATGGGCTTGTATAGTCTTTCTGTTGTTTCATTAGAGATGGGTGACAGCCTCCGTTGTCTAGCTTCCTAGATTAAAGAGGGCAAGGGACTTTTTTTAGGCATCGCTTTTATCTGGGGCTGACTCAATGTTCAGAGATTTGCGGGAGCTGCTTACTCAGGTGAAGTATATTCTGTTGTCCTCTTCTCAAAATGAAGTTTGCCCCATTCCTTTTGACGGATAGTTGAAGGAAAGGCTTTTGAAATGATGGCTACCGACAAGGTATCCTCCTGACTCACCACAACAAAGTACTCGTCCTCAATGGCAACCTAGTCCCTATTTAGTGCACAACTTTTGACCTGAGCCCATAGGTCTTTGGTAAAACGTAGTGCACTATATAGGGACAAGGTTGCCATTTGGAACACAGAAAATGTGTGAATAAAGTGTTTTGGTAGATGGTTAACAGTATAGGACATTCTAGCAATTCCAACTATTCAGAGCACTGATTCTTAGTTTGCATGCAACAACATGCAACAATTTCAAAGATTTTAATGAGTTACAGTTCATATAAGGAAATCAGTCAATTGAAATAAATTCTATGGATTTCACATGAATGGGTATACAGATATGCATCACAGTTTTACAGCCTGTGTTTGTCATGGCTGCTCAGTTAAACAACCTGTCCTGATTATAAATGTATTAGCAAGACTTCCTTCATGACCTGGCCTCTCTGGAAAATGGTGTAAAATCAGCTTGATCCCCTCTGGCGAAGACGCTTGGACCTTCTTTTTTTACATTTTCAGTGGCATTGTTAACAAACAATGCCCCTATAAAGAAAATTGGAATTAAAAAACAGCTTCAGCCCCTGGTTCGACCGTGATCTGGTTACTCCACCTCAATAACATTTGGAGAAAGGCTCGGCACACACATGCTCAGGCTGACTGGCTCTCGTTCAGGCAAATGAGACATAAGTGCACTCAGGCTATCCGGAAGGCCAAAGTTAGTTACTTTAAGGAGCAGTTCTCTTTCTGTGGATCTCACCCCAAGATGTACTGGGAAATGGTGAAAGAACTGGAGAATAAACCCTCCTCCTCACAGCTGCCCATTTCCCTTAATGTTGATGATGTGGTTGTTGCATGGCTGAGCTCTTTAATTGCCACTTCATTAAGTCAGGATTCCTATTTGACTCAGCCATGCCTCCTTGCCTGTCCAACATTTCCTCATCTCCCAGCCCTTCTAATGCGACTATCCCCGATGTTTCTCCCTCTTTTTCTCCTGCCCCGCTACAAAGTTTCTCCCTGCAGGCGGTCAATGAGTCCGAGGTGCTAAAGGAGCTCCTTAAACTTGACCCCCAAAAAACATCTGGTCAGATGGTTTTAGATGCTTCCTTCTTTAAGGTTGCAGCCCCTATCATGTCCGAACCTATCTCTGACCTTTTTAACCTGTCTCTCCTCTCTGGGGAAGTTCCCATTGCTTGGAAGGCAGCCACTGTCCATCCTTTATTTAAAGGAGGAGATCAAGCTGATCCTAACTGCTATAGGCCAATTTCTGTTTCGTCCTGTTTATCAGAAGTGATGTAAAAACTTGTCAATAATCAACTGACTGGCTTTCTTGATGTCGATAGTATTCTCTCTGGTATGCAATCTGGCTTCCGCTCAGGTTATGGATGTGTCACTGCAAACTTAAAGGTCCTAAATTATGTCAAATCAATTTGAAACAAATGTTATTTGTCACATGCAGATGTAGACCTTACAGTGAAATGCTTTCTTACAAGCCCTTAACCAACAATGCAGTTTTAAGAAAAAATAAGTGTTAATAAAGTATTTATTAAAGAAACTGAAGTTAACAATAAATAAAAATGAAAAAAATAAAAGCACAATAAAATAACAGTAACAATGTTGTGCTGCTATTGTTATTGACTTGATACGGTACACCATTCTATTCTTGTGGGCCAGCTAAGGAGTATTGGTGTCTCTGAGGGGTCTTTGGCCTGGTTTGCTAACTTCCTCTCTCGAAGAGTGCAGTGTATAAAGACAGAACATCTGCTGTCTCAGCCACTGCCTGTCACCAAGGGGGTACCCCAAGGCTTGAACCTAGGCCCCACGCCCTTCTCAATTTACATCAACAACATAGCTCAGGCAGTAGGAAGCTCTCTCATCGATTTATATGCAGATGATACAGTAGTCTTGTACTCAGCTGGCCCTTCCCCGGATTTTGTGTTAAACGCTGTACAACATAGCTTTCTTAGTGTCCAACAAGCTTTCTCTGCCCTTAACCTTGTTCTGAACACCTCCAAAACAAAGGTCTTGTGATTTGGTAAGAAGAATGCCCCTCTCCCCACCGGTGTTATTACTACCTCTGAGGGTTTAGAGCTTGAGGTAGTCACTTCAAGTACTTAGGAGTATGGGTAGACGGTACACTGTCCTTCTCTCAGCAAATATCCTAGGTTAAATCTAGACTTGGTTTCCTCTATTGTAATCGCTCCCAGCTGCCAAACAAACTTTGATTCAGTTGACCATCCTACCTATGCTAGATGACAGAGACGTAATTCATAGATCGGCAGGTAAGGGTGCCCCCGAGCGGCAAGATGTTCTTTACCATTCGGCCATCAGATTTGCCTCCAATGCTCCTTATTGGACACATCACTGCACTCTATACTCCTCTGTAAACTGGTATATGATCTGTATACCCATCACAAGACCCACTGGTTAATGCTTATTTATAAAACCATCTCAGGCCTCACTCCCCCCTATCTGAGATAACTACTGCAGACCTCATCCTCCACATACAACACCCGTTCTGCCAGTCACATTTCTGTTAAAAGTTCCCAAAGCACACACATCCCTGGGTCGCTCCTCTTTTCAGTTCACTGCAGCTAGCGACTGGAGCGAGCTGCAAAAAAACACTCAAACTGGACAGTTTTATCTCAATCTCTTCATTCAAAGACTCAATAATGGACACTTACTGACACGTGTGGCTGCTTCGCGTGATGTATTGTTGTCTAAACCTTCTTGCCCTTTGTGCTGTTGTCTGTGCCCAACATTATTTGTACCATGTTTGTGCTGCTACCATGTTGTGCTGCTGCCATTTTGAGTCGCTACCGTGTTGTAGTCATGTTGTGTTGCTACCATGCTGTGTAGTCATGTTGTGTTGCTACCATGCTGTGTAGTCATGTTGTGTTGCTACCATGTTGTGTAGTCATGTTTGTGCTGCTACCATGTTGTGCTGCTGCCATGTTGAGTCGCTACCGTGTTGTAGTCATGTTGTGTTGCTACCATGTTGTATTGTTGTTTTAGGTCTCTCTTTATACAATGTTGTGGTGTCTCTCTTGTCGTGATGTGTGTTTTGTCCTACATTTTTATGTTTAATCCTAGTCACCGTCCCCACAGGAGGCCTTTTGCCTTTTGGTAGGTCGTCATTGTAAATACGAATTTATTCTTAACTGGCTTACCTAGTTAATTTTAAGGTAAAAAATATATAACAAATCTGTTGGTCACAGATAAGTAAAAACAATCGGCCTCACAATGGGCCTCAGAAACTTCACGTGGTCTGTGAGGCCAGTTGGATGAACTGCCAAGTTCTCTAAAACTACATTGGCTTATGGTAGAGAAATGAACATTCAACGGCAACAGCTGCAGTCAGCATGCCAATTTCATGCTCCCTCAAAACGTGAGACATCAGTGGCATTGAGTTGTGTGACAAAACTGCACATTTTAGAGTGTCCTTTTATTGTCCCCAGCACAAGCTGTGTAATGATCACTCTGTTTAGTCAGCTTCTTGACGTGCCACACCTGTCAGGTGGATGGATTATCTTGGCAAAGGAGAAATGCTCACTAACAGGGATGTAAACAAATTTGTGCACAAAATTTGAGAGAAATAATGGACAATTTCTGGGATCTTTTATTTCAGCTCATGAAACATGGGACCAACACTTTATATGTTGCGTTTGTATTTTTTGCTCCGTGTAATCGATGTTCGTTACAGTTCCTTTATGTCCTTTTGCCTAATTGACTTTTATGATGCCTGTACACATCTTTCTTTCTACAAAAGGGCAATAGTGTCACGCCTGCTCCCGCTCTATTTATATTCAAATAAAGTGTGTACATAAAACGTATTGAACACGTCTGTAAAACCACAATGAGGACATCGGCCTACCCAGCCAGTTTTCATAAGTCATTGGGTACAGCGCAAGAAAAACAGAGTAATCTGAAATAGTGGCATAATTCATGTTCACATTTACAACATAACATACATAGGCATTTCATCATTAAGACTTTTAGGAAATAACGTCTCCTTAAGGGGAACAAAGGAGAACTAAGGGGAACTTTTCAAGCTGCAGGTGAAGGGGGACTATTCCCTCGGATCATGAACGTGAACGTGATCTCCTGATACTCCTCAGCACCTCTGTCATTGACTGCTAGTTTGTCTTCATGAATGTCTTCCAGGTTGCATTTCGATTCCCATTTTTGCATAATCGATCGTTGATAAGCACCCACACTGAGATTTTCACTTGTTCCTTACTGTGGGAGACAATGTGCTCCTCTATGTTCCAAATGGTACCCTATTACCTACGTAGTGCACCCTATTCCCTACAGGCCCTGGTCAAAAGTAGTGCACTACATAGGAAATAGGGTGCCATTCAAGTAGTAATCCATATCGGGGAGCCTACTCCAGCCTCAGAACCCGGGCCAGTGCACACGTGTCTAGCATCCACCATTGATTGTGCTGGTTCAGGGCAGGGTTGACTTTATTAGGCACCAAACAAAGAAAAAAAACTGATTGAAACAGGGGAGGGTAATACCTTAGAAACACTATTTTCATCTTTCGTTGCAAAACATTTTGCTACAGTGTGCCATAATGAAGACGACCCAGAAGAGGAGACCCATAGGGTTTTAGCATGTCTCCATATCTTCAGGAACCACAGGACAGGCAGGAAAGCCCTCAGTCTATGGCCCCCCGCCATGTTTTTGTTGTGTTGGAGCTCTTTGAGGAGGTTTGCAACACTAGTGAGGCTGGCCCTCTCTCCTCTCCTGTTCTCCCTTGTGTTGATCCGACACTGTTGCTGGGATTCAGTAGCCTAGGGTAATACTGGGCCTCCTGGTGGGACATTGATCATTTCCTCTTTTTCCTGTCCTCTCTCCCATCCAGCTCCATCCCCTGCTGCACTCCTCTCCTCTCTGTTTATTTCTCTCCTGTCAATTTACCCTCCTCTTCTCTGCATAAATGAGGGGCGAAGACCTGTTGATGGATCGTTGACTTCCTCAGAGATGTGTGTCAAGGTCTGGCATGGCGACCATCTGTCACCGTGGAGAGAGGCAGAGAGAAAGACAGCGAGAAGGGGGAGAGCAGTTTATGTGATTTGGAGGGAAGGAGGGAGAGAGAGCTGGGGAAAGGGCAGCCAGGACCAACACAGCTCTCTCTCTCTCTCTCTCTCTCTCTCTCTCTCTCTCTCTCTCTCTCTCTCTCTCTCTCTGCCCCAGGGACTTTTCTTTCGCCTGAGTTCTATGAGATGTAATCATGCCTTTAATTTGTTATGACCTGTCATTTGCATGTATTTCTCGTCTGAGCCAGAACGTGTTTTCATACCAGATGCTTATCCCTCGCCGTCGCTCAGCCTATTGCCTCTTTCTTGAGTCCTTGCTCTTTCCAGGAAAATAAACGCTGCTTGATAAAAGGGATTGTAGCCATTTCACTGGCATTGTTTCGTTGTTTTGCAAGGCAAAGGGGGTTCGTCACAATTCATTAATGGCAGCGTGAGGATAATACTAGTATTCATTCTCCCAGAGAACATTTTCTAATAGACAACATTTGTACCACTGAGGAGCAAGCAATCAACAGTCTGCAAAGACACCCAACCAAGCGGTGCATACAATATTTTTCTCTCTCTAATGCCAGGTTGTATCTTGATTAGGACTTAATGGTAAATGTTGGCTGGTATTTAGTACTTGCAGTACTGGCAGAAACCAGCAAAACCTCAAAGGCATTGATCTTGTCAGCATGTGCGTTAGTCTGGCTGTTAAAAGCACATTAGGATGTGGTAGTTAAGTGATAGTTAGTGGCGTTGACCAGTGTTTTTTTTCTCAGTTTTTCCTCAGTCTGTATTGGCTTGACAGTGTGCCAGTGTTTTGCCTCCTGGGGCTCTGAGGCTGGTGGTTAGGGGTTAGCGGCCTAGCTGGGTATTCTTCTGGGTGGCGGGGGTGACAAGGTCTGGCAGGCTGGGGTGAGACAGTCAGTGAAGGATTGGCAGCTGTGACATTGGCTTCCGTTCCAGGCTGGCTGGCTGGCTATAGATACAGCATAAATAGCATCCCTGATCAAATCCTTAGAGATTTTCTGCTGGGTGTAGGTGTTCCAGCTCACGTGTCCTTGGTAGTGGAACATTTTGAAAAAGTAGTGCACTATATAGGGAATGGGGTGCCATTTGATACACAGGTATACTGTTTTACAGTAATAGCAACAGAGCTGTCGAGGTGGCATGTACCATGGGTCCCCAGATCCTCAAAAAGTTCCACAGCTGCACCATGGAGAGCATCCTGACCGGTTGCATTACCGCCTGGTATGGGAACTAGAGGTCAACCGATTAATAACAATCGGTAATCGGCATTTTTGGATGCCGATTATGGCCGATTACATTGCAGTCCATGAGGAGACTGCGTGGTAGGCTGACCACCTGTTACGCGAGTGCAGCAAGGAGTCTAGTTGCTAGCTAGCATTAAACTTATCTTATAAAAAACAATCAATCTTAACATAATCACTTGTTAACTATACATGGTTGATGATATTACTAGGTTAACTTAATTTATCATCGAATCACAGCCTACTTCGCCAAACGGGTGATGATTTAACAAAAGCGCTTTCGTGAAAAAAAACACCATCGTTGCACCAATGTACCGAACCATAAACATCAAAGCCTTTCTTAAAATCAATACACAAGTATATATTTTTAAACCTGCATGTTTAGTTAAAAGAAATTCATGTTAGCAGTCAATATTAACTAGAGAAATTGTGTCACTTCTCTTGCGTTCAGGGCAAGCAGAGTCAGGGTATATGCAGTTTGTTGCGAACTGTGTGAGGACCATTTCTTCCTAACAAAGACCGTAATTAATTTGCCAAAATTTGCCATAATTATGACATAGCATTGAAGGTTGTGCAATGTAACAGCAATATTTAGACTTAGGGTTGCCAGCCGTTCGATAAAATATGGAACGGTTCCGCATTTCACTGAAAGAATAAACGTTTTGTTTTCGAAATGATAGTTTCCGGATTTGACCATATTAATGATATAAGGCTCGGATTTCTGTGTGTTTATTATATTATAATTAAGTCTATGATTTGATATTTGAAAGAGCAGTCTGACTGAGCGGTGGTAGACAGCAGCAGGCTCGTAAGCATTCATTCAAACAGCACTTTCCTGCGTTTGCCAGCAGCTCTTTGCAATGCTTGAAGCACAGCGCTGTTTATGACTTCAAGTCTATCAACTCCCGAGATTAGGCTGGCAATACTATAGTGCCTATAAGAACATCCAATAGCCAAAGGTATATGAAATACAAATGGTATAGAGAGAAATAGTCCTATAATTCCTATAATAACTACAACCTAAAACTTCTTAACTGGGAATAATGAAGGCTCATGTTAAAACAAACCATCAGCTTTCATATGTTCTCATGTATGAGTATAACCGACGTGAAATGGCTAGTTAGCGATGGTGCGTCTCAATCGGTGACATCACTCGCACTGAGGCCTTGAAGTAGTGGTTCCCAGAAGGTGTGTGTGCAGAAGGTCCCAGGTTGGGGCGAGGAGAGGAACGGAAGCTATACTGTTACATGAGCATGGAACTTAAACATGAGCTTTTTTACATGGCATATATTGCACTTTTACTTTCTTCTCCAACACTGTTTTTTTGCATTATTTAAACCAAATTGAACATGTTTCATTATTTATGAGACTAAATTGACTTTATTTCTGTATTATATTAAGTTAAAATAAAAGTGTTCATTCAGTATTGTTGTAATTGTTATTATTATTATTATATATATATATTTAAAATATAAATATATGGAAAAATCGTCCGATTAATCCGTATCGGCTTTTTTTTGGTCCTCCAATAATCCGTATCTGTAAGGATGTCTCAACGTTTCATTTGACTGTCTTGTCATATTGTATTATCCCTCTGGTAAAAACAAAGAACATTCATCATTGTTTTAATGATGTGAAATATTTGAGAAGCAAGAATAGATTTGCCCTTGATCCTACTGTAGGGCTCTCATTTGGTCGTAAGTTCAAGACTGAATATTGTGCTTTGAGAAAGCACACATGCTGCAGCCAGAGCATGTCCAAACGACAATGATTTCTTACTTAACATCTTGTACTATACTATTGTTGGCTTTAGTAGGGACCTTGTTCTAAAGCCGCCCCTGGGACAATAATGTCTGGTTTGGTCATATGGTCACTTGGTCCTTTTTTTGTGGTATTCATTCTTGAGCCAACCTTGTCTCTCAGCCCGTATGACATGCGATGTCTGAAAGATTTACCTCTGAGTGATATACTGCAGACTGCAGAATGGAGTATTCAGAAACATCAACTATCATTCCCTCAACATTTACTCTACACACGATAAGTTTTTTTCTTCGAGCATCAGGCATATTTGAGAAATCAGGGTGCTTGCCCTGTCTCCTAATGTAGCATTTGAAAACACTGCAATAGAAAAATGGTGATTTCGCGGGGATCAATGGAGATGTATTTAGGAGATTTTTACTGTCTTCAACCCAGTGTGTTCTGGGTAAAGGATTAGACACTGTGCTGCCTCCAGGATCGAATGCAAACCAATTTGGTCTGGCAGTGCTCTGTTCATTACCCAATCAGGGGTTCACATCAGCGACTGGGTTGTGTCATGGGCCGGGCCTGTGTCTGATCTGAGACCCCCTTAAACCCTCCCTTTTTTTTGGGCAAGTCCATATAACATTTATCAGTGACAATATAAAATCCTCACAGTGGTATGTGATTTATCTCAGAGGGAGGAGGCGGGGCTTGACCTGTTTTTCTTTGTCGATGCGTTGCCATGGGAAACCACCGTCTCAGCCAATGAGAGGGTGTTTCTGGAGGAGGGCAGATGAAACAAAGCAGCAGTGCAGCTAGACGACAAGGAGACAATGAGCCTGTCTGGCTCTGCTCAGAGACATACTGACTGAGGTATGCGTTCCAAACGGCACCCTATTCCCTATATAGTGCACTACCTTTAACCAGGGCCCATAGGGGGATAGGGTGCCATTTGGGACACATGCATGGTCTGTGTGCCCCCTGTTCATTGTCTCAGTTGTCAGGCAAACACTGTGTTTGGTGTAGTAGTTCACTGCCGTAGTCAATTAAAACATAATTTGTAGATTGTGGAGTTTTCGTAGTAAAGTGAACAGTGTGGAACAACCATTATTGGAGTTGCCAGTGCATGTCAATCTGTTGATTTGTTATTGTAATTCATGGGTGGATTTTAATCGGCTTCATTTTTCAACACTGTACCTCTTAATAACACCTGGCCCCCTCAATAGCTAGACATATGGAATGATTCTCTAGGTTAGATTAGTAGTCAGTGTACATGTACAGTTTTTGCCTAGATGGATCCAAATGGAATTCTTCTTGCTTTTGCCACATTTTTGCCTTCTGCCTTCTTTGTACTGGCCTCAGTAAAAATGTTCTGATTAAAATCATGTGCTTTGCCTTTATAATCAATGACAGAGTGTGAAAATTACAACTTTGAGGAAAATTCAATTGAAGCCAATTTGACAATGATTAAAAAGACAAATGTTAGTGACGATTGGCTCAAAGTGACTGGCTCAAAGTGATTCATTTTTCCAAATTATATTAGCCTCAAAGAAGAGGACATTTGTAACCTTGATAGGCTGGACCTGGGTGTATTCACAAGTAACCAAACGGAATTAAACAGGCCGAAACAGAGAGGGACCAACCTGAATTTGTCAAATAAGAAACTCTCGTTTTTGTTGCAAAACATTTTTGCTACAGTGTGCACTAATGAATACACCCATTATGTGTTTCTATGGCATCAGCTATAGATCAATGTTGTGTGTATGAAAACAATACTATGTTATTGTGTTTCTTATTGAGTGTTACAGGCCATCTATGCACACACAATATTGAGCTCGTATCTCAACCCAGCTCCTCCACTGTCTCAGCTTGGTACAGTTGTAGTCTACAACCCAAATGGCACCCTATTCCCTACATAGTGCACTTCTTTTGAACAGGGCCCACAGCCCTACATAGTCCACTACTGTTGATCAGAGCCCTATGGACCCTGGTGAAAAGTATTGCACTTTAACATAGCATAGGGTGCCATTTGGGACTCGCTCTTGGTCTGTGTGACCGATGAACCATTAAAGGAGATATGCTGTTTTTTAAAGCCCTCATTGCCTCTCCTCCTCCAGTTATATTGGTGTGTGCTTAAGGTAAATGTAGCCTAATTACTCACAAAGGGAATTGAGAAAGTGCCTAAACTCATCCACCCTGCGGAGGTGCTTTGACATCATATATTAAAGTGAGTGAGTCATCGTTGCTGTCTGTCTCTGAGGAAGGCACTTACTCCCCACAATAAACTGAACATGCGTAGTTATGGAGGAAAGGTTGTAGGTTTTAACGCAATAATTCATAGTGAAGGCCGTAAGCATAAAGAATGCCTTCAAAATGTATCAGAAACAGATTGGAGAGAAAGGGGGCCTCTCGAGTGGACACATGGTAACAGACAGTAACTGAGTCTCATACGGAGAGGATGGGCACTTTCCCTCCTCCCTCTCCCTCACTCCTTACCCCCCTCACCCCCACCACTCTCTCTCTCCCACCCCCCCCTCTCTGTCAAGAACTTGTCCTGATGTCCTGTTGGTCCCTCCACTCCCCAGCTTTCAGGCCCAGGATTAGTGAGGCAACCGATAGCTCTCCTAACGATTTACTTCAAACGCAGACGGCTGATGTTTGTGACACTCCGGTGACCGCTACCACATGTTTTGGTCCGCTTTCGAGAAGTAATGATGGTGGCGTCTTGCCATTAGAGGCGTCGTTATCGAGTAATGTCACTGCACACTCCTTTCTAAGACTTTAGAGCCGAAAGCAATACTAATTAAACTGCTTTATTTGACAATGTGTTTTACATCAGTTTGAAGTATTTGCGGAAATGTTTTTCACGATTTGTCCCAATGGCACCCTGTCCCCTAAATAGTGCACTGCAAAACGTGTAGGCAATGGGGTACCATTTGGGACACATTCCATAGTCATTCTGGTGAAGATGTAGTGTGTCATGGACAGGTTGTACCTGTGGAGTGCACTTCCTCTGTCTTCACGGCGCACCACAGGTCAGGATGAAGAATGCCTCTGGTGTTTTGATGGTTATCCGGGTTAGAAGGTGAGGACAACAGGGAGAATCTGACATCCAGAGCTGGGGTCCTCCCTCCCTCCTCTCCTTCTCTCTCTGGATCCCAGGACAGAGAAGTATTTACAAGGCTCTGTGGGATTGGACTGCCTCCTCTGCCTGCCAGACTGCTTCACTCAACCGGGTTGGGCTATAGACAGGGGGAGGACAAGACACTAAGCTGAGAGGAATCAGCCTTTGTCAAGTTGAAACAAACAGGGAAACTGTCCATCCTGCCTGGTGCTACGGGCCCTCAGCCATCTGTCAGGAACAGGCAGTAAGACGTCAGGTCAACTCCATGCTAGCGGAGGCAAACGGATTCATCCCATCTCTGTACGGCTGAGATAGCACACCGCGTGGTCTACTCTGGAATGTTCTTTGGAACGCGTGGTCGGTAAATCATGTTCTGTGAAGAGGCTGTGTCTCCTAGCCACAGCAGGCGATGGTGGACATGTGCGCTTTGTTTTCTGAATCCTGACACTTTTGGACATGCGGGACTCTAGCGGAGAGGGTTTCATAACACACCAGACGGCCGACCAGCTGAGCGAACCGAGAGTCCTGCAGGGAGAGAGAGAGAGAGAGAAATAGATCACAGTGCTTTGTTGTTCAATGCTCAAACAATGCGTCACCTTATCCAATCGGAATCGATAAGAAACGAGTACATACTTATTGATTTGGTGTGACTCATTGCTGGGTGGGTTTCTTGGTCATTGACGTTGCACATGCTGATTGGCTGCTCTATACTAGGCAAACCGCCAAATATTTTGGTCAGATTGTGCAGATATTGAGTTGGAATAGAGTGAGCTTTTTTCCTGTCTGTTTTGCCTCGTGATCATTTGCTGGCCTCCATCCATTTTTGGTTGATTCTGATCTCACAGATGGTCAGTTCCTTGCATCCATACCCCTGTCTATGAATTTCAGATTGGTTACATTTCTCCAGCCACCGTATCCCTCAGCTGTTAACCCCCCCCCCCCCCCCCCCCAAAAAAAATGATGATTTAATTTTTAGGAGAGCCGAGAGTGTCACGTTGACTGAAGAATTATTTAAAGTCATGTCCGTCCCTGCCCTTGACATTTCCTAAGTGAGTCTATGTAACACACTGTCATTGTTAGAATCTTAATATCACAAACAGAATTTGGGTTGTAAGCAGTTTTAAGAGGTCACCCCCCCCCCCCCCATCCACTCATTCACCGCCAGTCTTTCCCTGACAGTCAGCTTGGGCAGCTGAGGATTGAAACTAGAACTAAACTATATCTAAACTAATTGCACATGTATAATAAATAGACTAAATACTAGATTAAATTGATAATAGTCTGATGGGTGAGAATATTATCAATTGATAAAAAATGTTTATGAAGAATCTGATGAAGAGCGCAGCTTGGAATTGACACAGAGAAAGTCTCCTACAGAGTCACAAGCGTGTAAGAAGTTTTGATGTCAATATTGTATCAGAAAGAGCAGATTCTGCAGTTTCTAAATCACTTAGTCAACTCTTAAAAATGGCCCCTTGAGCTCTGTTTTAAAATCTAACTTCTGGACAGAATTACTGTGATTCCATGCACAACACTCAAAGCACAGTAATAATCTATTTAAACTCAAAATATGCCATGGCTCTACGCTGACATTTTTTACAATGATTACATGATGTGCTCCTAAGTAGAAATGTAGAAGCACACAAATACATCTAGGAGAACAATGACTAAAAGTTAGTGAATAAAAGTGTCTGGGAGTGATCCATGCTCAATCAAGCACAATCATTAGGTCAGACAAATTTTCTGTCTGCCCTTTAAGGGACGGAGCGATACCGTGGTAACTTGGGCACTGGCTTGTCTGTGATGAAAAAAAATAAAGACAGTTTCATCGAACTCAAATGAACATTGAAAACAACCTCCTGTAGCACGTGAACAAAACGATGTAACAAGAAACACGAGGACAAATTTACACTTTATAGTAGCCTTTCTTTCAATTTGACTAACTTCTACATGTGGGCTTTGGATTATTTTTTTTGTTTATGCTCCCAAATGCCCTGCGTGACCACCCTGCTCACGTGGCTGGTGAAATATACATTCTTATCCCACAATGACAAAATCTACCCGCATTTGGCAGGTGTTCATTTCCAACCCTGGTCATGACTGATAGTCATGATACACTATATATACAAAAGTATGTGGACACGCCTTCAAATTAGTGGATTAGGCTATTTCAGCCACACCCATTGCTGAGAGGTGTATAAAATCGAGCACACAGCCATGCAATCTCCATAGACAAACATTGACAGTAGAACGGCCCTGACTGAAGAGCTCAGTGACTTTCAACGTGCCACCGTCATAGTCATCAAAATGATGTTGGATTCATTTGCTGTTTTGTTTTTGGTTGTGTTTCAGATGATTTTGTGCCCAATAGAAATGAATGGTGTATCATGTATTGTGTCATTTTGGAGTCACTTTTATTGTAAATAAGCTTATGATATGTTACTAAACACTTCTACGTTAATGTGGATGCTACCATGATTACGGATAGTCCTGAATGAATCGTGAATAATGATGAGTGAGAAAGTTACAGACGCAGAAATATCATACTCCAAGACATGCTAACCTCTCAGTATTATATTAACGGGGGAGGTTAGTATTTTTTGGAGGTGTGATATTTGTTCGTCTGTAACTTTCTCAGTCCATTATTCCCTATCCGTAATCACGGTAGCGTCCAAAATAATCTGAAACACAACCAAAACAAGCAGCAATGCATCCAACATCATTTTGTGCTAGGAGTATGTCCTTGCCTCGCCTCTCCCCCTGTGTTTTTGTGCGATCAAGAGAGGAAAGTGGCCAGGCACGGTTGTGAATACCAAGTCTGTATGCAGTGTGAAGTCAATGAGAGGGAAAGAGCGTTAGAAACCCACGGTAATAGCTTTGTAATAGTCCTAAATGGTGCTCTGTGATTCGGGAAACATTCTCTTGAATGCAAATGAACCTATTTTCGATGCTCATATACCATGCAGGACTTTAACAACGATATTACAGGTATGTGATTACAGATGATGAAAAAGAAGCAGCTAGGCCTAAAAAATATAGCATAGAGTACTGTAACATACCATTATGTTCATTCTCTTTTTTAGCGTCATTTATCCCTGTTCTAATGACATGTCATTGGCTTAGAAAACTTTGTGAAGAAAAAGTTCTCAGGGTCTGGGAAGAACATTGAGGAGAAGTGCGAGCTTGTCTTTGTGTTATCTATCATCATCATCAGACTGTAGTTATGTGTTCCTTTTATTTCAGGAATGTTCATCACTTAAGTGAGATTACAGAGATGAAAGCTGATTAGCTGAATCTTGTCCTGATTAGCTGAATCTTGTCCTGATCTGACTCTCTTCCTCCTCTCCAGGGTCCTTCAGAAACGATGGGATTAAGGCGTCTGATGTCCTGCCCGTGCTGAAAGAGAAAGTGGCCTTTGTGTCAGGTGAGTGTGTGCCTGCGTCGCCTATTCCCTAGCCCTGTCGGCCCTGTTCCAAAGTAGTGCACTACTGGGTACTGTTTGGGTGGCAACAGTGACGCTTCAGTTTGACGAATCCACTATGGGAAATCATGAAGATGTTTTATTTTCTGGCCGGCAGTGTTCATGGCAGACCAATGCTGAGGAAATTCCCATGGCAAGTATGATTTAGTAGCACATGACAAGTATGATTTAGTAGCACATGACAAGCATGTAGGCGTTTAACCATCGGCACAACAACGACAACTTTCATGTGCGGGAAAGAGAGTTTCTTTCTCATTGAACAAGTTCAGGTAGGTCCCTCCCCGTTTCGGTTGTTTTGCTTCTGTTTAGTTACTAGGGAATCCTTTTGTCTATTTGATCCAATTAATTAACATGAAGCAACAGCACAGGGTACATCAGGACATGTGATTGGCCATTAGTTCAGACAGGTCATAACTTCGCTAATACTTCCTTACGGATCATAGTGGCTGTTCAGAGACTGAAATGAGAGATCACTCATTCTGCGGAAGGGAGAGGGTCAGTTGCACACAACTGAATGCAATCAAACAAAATGTTTCTTTCCACCTTTAACCCCAACCACTCTGAATCAAAGATGTGCAGGGGGGTTGTTGGGGGTTAACTGCCTTGCGGAACACCTTTCCAGCTCTGGGATTGGATCTAGCAACCTTCCAGTTACTGGCGCAACGCTCTAACCACTAGGCTACCTGCCACCCCATGATATCCTGTTGTAGCAGAGTACCTTACATTGAATCACAACCTCTACATGGGCTGTCAGGTTTGGTTTCCAGTACTGTTGATGCAAGGCTGGGGACCCCTATGGGCTCTGGTCCAAAGTAGTGCACTATATAGGGAATACAGGTTCCATTTGGGACATACTGGATGTCAGTACAAGGACACATCACATTCCCCTCCCTTAGACCTTACTGTAGCTTAGATGATGATGTCACCCTGGTCATTTCTACTGTACAGGACATTCTCGTTACAGAGTTCAACAGTACAGTGTGCAGACCTGGGTTCAAATACTATTCAAAATCTTTCAAATACTTTTAGCGTTTGCTTTAGCATGGCTGCAGGGCCAGATGGGTGGGGTTTGCAATTCTGTAGGTGTTCTATTGGCTCTATTGTGGTAGGCAAGCTCAATCAAACACAGCAACATTTGAAATGATTTAAAATAGTGTTTAAACCCAGGTTTGGACAGTGGAGATAAACATTTCCATGACCTCAATGCTCATTAATACAATGCTGCTGGCCAGAATCCCTCTAAGTTCATTGCAGCCAGCCAGTGTGACTAAAACATATTTTTTTGCCTTTTGTTTCATCATTTCTGACACATCTCTGAATGAACAGGGTAAACAGGTCAAATGCTGGTGAAGAAAGCTGACTGGGAACGGGAGCTGACTAGAACTCTGTTCTAAAAACAAGTTCCACGCCATGTGAAATAGAAAGAATCTCATTTGGTCTAATAATCTAAGGCAGTTGTTAACTCAAGGCATTATTTGAGCTGTAAAGAAGAGACACATATTGGGGAGGCAGGTAGCCTAGTGGTTAGAGCATTGGACTAGGAACCGAAAGGTTGCAAGATCGAATCCCTGAGCCGACAAGGTAAAAATATGTCGTCCTGCTCCTGAACAAGGCAGTTAACCCACAGTTCGAAGGCCGTCATTGAACATAATAATTTGTTCTTAACTGACTTGCCTGGTAAAATAAAATACAGAACCAGTCAAAAGTTTGGATACACCACCTCATTCAAGGGTTTTTCTAGATTTTTACTATTTTCTACATTGTAGAATAATAGTGAAGACGTCAAAACTATGAAATAACACATATGGAATCATGTAGTAACCAAAAAAGTGATTAACAAAACAAAATATGTTTTATATTTGAGATTCTTCAAAGTAGACACTCTTTGCCTTGATGACAGCTTTGCACACTCTTGGCATTCTCTCAGCCAGCTTCATGAGGTAGTCACCTGAAATGCATTTAAAATAACAGGTGTGCCTTGTCAAAAGTTAATTTGTGGAATTTATTTCCTTCTTATTGCGTTTGAGCCAATCAGTTGTGACAAGTTAGGGGTGGAATACAGAAGATAGCCCTATTTGGTAATATACCAAGTCCATATTATGTCAAGAACAGCTCAAGTAAGCAAAGAGAAACGACAGTCCATCGTTACTTGAAGGTCAGTCAATCCGGAAAATTTCAAGAACTTTGAAAGTTTCTTCAAGTGCAGTCGCAAAAACCATAAAGCGCTATGATGAAACTGGCTTTCATGAGGACAGCCACAGGAAAGGAAGACCCAGAGTTACCTCTTCTGCAGAGGATAAGTTCATTATAGTCAACTGCACCTCAGATTATATCCCAAATAAATGCTTCACAGAGTTCAAGTAACGGACACATCTCAACATCAACCGTTCAGAGGAGACTGCGTGAATCAGGCCTTCATGGTCGAATTGCTGCAAATTAACCACTACTAAAGGATACCAATAAGAAGAAGAGACTTGCTTGGCCCAAGAAACACGAGCAATGGACATTGGACTGTTGGAAATCTGTCCTTTGGTTTGATGAGAAGGTGAACGGATAATCTCCGCATATGTGGTTCTTACCGTGAAGCATGGAGGAGGTGTGATGTTGTGGGGATGCTTTGCTGGTGACACTGTCAGTGATTTATTTAGAATTCAAGGCACACTTAACCAGCATGGCTACCACAGCATTCTGTAGCGATACGCCATCCCATCTGGTTTGTGCTTAGTGGGACTATCAATTGTTTTTCAAAAGGACAACTACCCAAAACACACCTCCAGGCTGTGTAAGGGGCATTTGACCAAGAAGGAGAGTGATGGAGTGCTGCATCAGATGACCTGGCCTCCACAATCACCCGACCTCAAACCAATTGAGATGGTTTGGGATGAGTTGTACCTGAGAGTGAAGGAAAAGCAGCCAACAAGTGCTCAGCATATGTGGGAACTCCTTCAAGACTGTTGGAAAAGCATTCCAGGTGAAGCTGGTTGAGAGAATGCCATGAGTGTGCAAAGCTGTCATCAATGCAAAGAGTGGCTACTTTGAAGAATCTAAAATATATTTTGATTTGTTTAACACTTTTTTGGTTATTACATCATTCCAAATGTGCTAGTTCATAGTTTTGATGTCTTCATTATTGTTCAACAGGCTTGTCACTCGGAATCATTGAGAAAACCCAATAAGAGCCCCTTCTACACACTCACCGTATGGAAACAAGTGTGTGTTTTTGAGAAGTGTTGTGACCAAAAACAGATATTTTCTCACCAATGCTCTGTAGGCCAGATTTTATGCATATTACAGGACATTTTGGACAGAGGGAAGGTCGTTCTCCACTCTTAAGGTCTATTTAGAAGCATTGTCGGCCTGTCATATGGGCTTCAACAATAACACAGTAAGGAAACATCCTCTGTTATCTTGTCTTATGAAGGGAGCGCGTTACGTACGCTCAGTTTCCAAGCCTTTAGCCCCATCTTGGGACCTGTCTATTGCTCTGGAGGCAGTTTCACTTCTGCCCGGAAAGCGAGCAGATTAAATATCTCTCCTTTACTGATTGCCCTTACATCCGCAAAGCGAGTGAGTGAGCTGCACGCACCGTCAGTCCACCATTCGTGCCCACAGTTTGCCCTGGGGTTACCGAAGGTAGCGTTGTTACCCAACCCCACCTTTATGCCTAAGGTCAGCAGCAATTACAAGAGTTCATGGCTTTTCACCCTCCGTCCCTCACTTCTACGAAAGAAGAGCGTCTCCACCGTTTATCTCCAGTGCATGCTTTGCACATCTACTTGGATAGAACGAAAGCATGGCGAAATAACTCTTCATGCCTTGGGCGCCCCCCTGCAAGTGTGGGCTCCTCTTTCGTCAACGGCTATCCCATTGGATAGGCTATTACAGTATATTGGCTTATAATAGCAAGGATTTACCGCCCCTGTAGGGTCTGAGGGCTCATTCCACCAGAGGTATGGCTACCTCTTGGGCACTGTTCAAAGCCATCTCATTGCAAGAGATTTTCAATGCGGCGTGTTGGGCCACCCCTCATACATTAATGAGGTCTTAATGACTGGTTGTCACTGCACCTTCCTCAGAGCCTCTGAGTGGTGATGCTGTTGGGACTACCCTGGCTTTGGAGAGCATGTCTGCGATACGGGAGTTGGCCATATCCCATAAGTGAGACATTGAAATTAGTATTCGAAATAGAACCTAGGGTTACTTGCGTAACCCCGGTTCTATGAGAATAAATGAGTGAAATGTCTCACTGCTCGCACGAGCCCAAGGAAGAGAACCATGCTTGAGAGTGACCAGAGGATGTGTGAGTGGCACCTTATAAGGATGGAAGGGACTCACCTTGTTCGCCACTCGACCTGTCTGTCTCCAACAGATCTTGTGTGATTGGTTCGCTAGAGCGAATTCCATAAGTGAGACATCTCACTCATATATTCTCATATAACCGGGGTTATGCCAGTAACACTCATTTTTTTCTCCCGTAAATATATAGAGGTTCCCCCAGCAGCAGTAGAGTAATGTTGGCCTGATCTCTGTGACGAGGCCCAGTGTGTGGTGCAGACACACACACACACACACACACACACACACACACACACACACACACACACACACGCTAAGGGGGGGTGGACCTTGAGGATGAAAGACTGGTGGACATTTGTCAGAGAGGGGAGGGGGAGGCACGGGGGAGTTCCGCCATCCGAGGGGGTTGGTTCTCCCAAAAAATGTCAACAAAGATCTGTCACCAACAAAATCCCACCTGGACAAGGCCCTTCATGCCCTTCCTCTGGGGTGCTGTTGCTGCCTTGCCTCCCTGTCTCCCTTGCTGTTGCCAAGTCCCATGAGCACCAGGGATAAACAAATGTACTTCCCCCAAAAACAGGTCATGCATCCCTCTACACATGGGATGCGTCCCAAATGACACCATATTCCCTATTACAGTGCACTACTTTTGGCTCTGGTCAAAAGTAGTACAAGAAATAGGGTGCCATTTGGGATAAAGACCTAGTAAATAAGAGACATGAAGATAGACCCTTTCTACTCTCATTACGTTGTATACCATGTCTTACCGTAATTGATGTACACGGGCACTTTGAGAGAATACTGAGAATCGCAGCATGAAGCTTTAGTACCATATGGGCCCTGGTCAAAGTAGTGCACTCTATAGGGAATAGAGTGCCATTTGGAGCGGAACCCTGATGTGCACCTAAAACTCTATCTATTTCTGACATACTGCTCTCAAAAATAAGGAGATTTCTACTGTCTGTGTTCCTACAGGAGGTCGTGATAAGAGAGGTGGCCCCATACTGACCTTCCCTGCCAGAAGCAACCATGATAGAATAAAACACGAGGAGCTGCGACAGCTGGTGACGTACCTCTCCACTGTGCCCAGGTAAGAACAGTGGAGAGGTATCTGATTTATGATCCGTTTTTTGCTTTTTTAGATCACATTGAATAAGATTGAAGCAGTTTAGCATTTTTCAATCTTGTTCTGGAGTCAACTCTGCAGAATGGTCACTAGCTGGCAGAGCCACAAAGTCATCAAATCTGAATTTAAACCTAACCCTAACCTTAACCCTAACCGTAACCACACTGCTAACCCTAACCTTAACCCTAACCGTAACCACACTGCTAACCCTAACTATAAATTAAAACCAAAAAAGCACATTCTTACAATATAGCCCATTTTGACTTTGCAGCTGGCATATCTAAAGGGGAATCACATAGTTTTGCCTCCAGGACAAGACTCATGACAATAAACGTCAACCTGCAAGATTACATGGACAGATGGGGCCTGATCCTAGATCAGCACTCCTACTCTGAGACGCTTGACACATACGGTCCCTGGACTCATTTCATAATCATACTAATGTAAACATGACTTAATGTATGTGGCTAGCAGGAGAAACATGCCGTCGCCATGTATGCTGACACACGGCATACACATTAGAGCGTACTTCAACATGGTCCATTCTGTTTTGTTGTCGTAAGGAGATGGTCATCCATGTCGTGGTGTACGGTGCGTTCGGAAAGTATTCCGATCCCTTGACTTTTTCCACATTTTGTTATGTTACAGCCTTATTCTACAATGGATAAACAATTGTCATTTTTCTCGTCAATCTACAGAAAATACCCCATAATGACAAAGCAAAAACAGGTTTAGACACAGCTATTTTCAGGTCTCTCCAGAGATGTTCGATCGGGTTCAAGCCCGGGCTTTGGCTGGGCCACTCAAGGACATTCAGAGACTTGTCCCGAAACCACTCCTGCGTTTTTTTGGCTGTGTGCTTAGGGTCATTGTCCTGTTGGAAGGTGAACCTTTGCCCCAGTCTGAGGTCCTGAGTACTCTGTAGCAGGTTTTCATCAAGGATCTCTCTGCACTTTGCGCCGTTCATCTTTCCCTCAATCCTAACTAGTCTTCCAGTCCCTGCCGCTGAAAAACATCCCCATATCATTATGCTGCCACCACCGTGCTTCACCGTAGGGATGGTGCCATGTTTCCTTCAGATGTGGCGCTTGGCATTCAGGCCAAAAAGTTCAATCTTGGTTTCATCAGACCAGAGAATCTTGTTTCTCATAGTCTGAGTCATTTAACTCATGTGCCTTTTTTACTGAGGAGTGACTTCCGTCTGGCCACTTTACCATAAAGGCCTGATTGGTGGAGTGCTGCAGAGATGGGTGTCCTTCAAGAAGGTTCTCCCATCTCCACAGAAAAACTCTGGAGCTCTGTCAGAGTGACCATCGGGTTCTTGGTCACCTCTCTGACCAAGGCCATTCTCCCCCGTTTGCTCAGTTTTGCCAGGTGGCCAGCTCTAGGACGAATCTTGGTGGTTCCAAATGTATTCCATTTAAGAATGATGGAGGCCACTGTGTTCTTGGGGACCTTCAGTGATGCAGACATTTTTTTATACCCTTCCCCAGATCTGTGCCTCGACACAATCCTGTCTCAGAGCTCTAAGGACAATTCCTTCGATCTCGTGGCTTGGTTTTTGCTCTGACATGCACTGTCAACTGTGGGACTTATATAGACAAGTGTGTGCCTTTCCGAATCATGACCAATCAATTTAATTGACCCTAGGTCAATGGAAACAGGATGCACCTGAGCTCAATTTTGAATCTCATAGCAAAGGGTCTGAATACTTATGTAAATAAGGTGTTTGCAAAAATGTCTAAAAACCTGTTTTTGCTTTGTCATTATGGGGTATTGTGTGTAGATTGATGAGGGGAATTAAAAAATACATATATTTTAGAAAAAGGCTGGAACGTAACAAAATGTTGAAAAAGTCAAGGGGTCTAAACGCCTTTCAAATGCACTGTATATCATGAAATGTAGACATTATTTGATTGAATATTCTTAGATTTTGTGTGTCGAGCCAAGTGTCCCTTTTGTGATTGTAATTCTAGTAGGACAAATGTGAAAATGCTCCCACAGAAGGATGTATGTAAATTGTATCTATAATTTCCATACATCTTTCTGTGGGAGCATTTTAAATTTTTTCTCGACACAGAAATTACAATTACAAAAGGAACACTTGACACGACATACAAAATCTAAGAAAATTGTGGACATTTGTAATTCTCATTGTACATTTTTTTAAATGCTCCCACAGAAAGATGAATAGAAATTATAGATACAATTTACATACTACATAGTTTTGTATATATAGTGCATAGTGTATTTGACTATTTCACCCACACCCGTTGCTGACAGTTGAATAAAATCGAGCACACAGCCATGCAATCTCCATAGACAAACATTGGTAGTAGAATGGCCTTTCTGAAGAGCTCCAATAAGTCAGTTTGTCAAATTTATGCCCTGCTAGAGCTGCCCCAGTCAAATGTAAGTGCTAGGAGCAACAACGGCTCAGCCGCTAAGTGGTAGGCCACACAAGCTCATAGAACGGGACCGCCGAGTGCTGAAACACGTAGTGCGTAAAAAATCATCTGTCCTCGGTTGCAACACTCACTAGCGAGTTCCAAATAGATTCTGGAAGCAACGTCAGCACAATAACTATTCATTGGGCACTTCATGAAGTGGGTTTCCCTGGCAGAGGAGCCGCACGAAAGCCTAAGATCACCATGCATCGGCTGGAGTGGTGTAAAGTGTGCCGCATTGGACTCTGGAGCAGTGGAAACGTGTTCTCTGGAGTGATGAATCACGCTTTACCATCTGGCAGTCTGACGGACAAATCTGGGTTTGGAGGATGCCAGGAGAACGCTACCTACCCCAATGCATAGGGCCAACTGTAAAGTTTGGTGGGGGAGGAATAATGGTCTGGGGTTGTTTTTCATGGTTCGGGCTAGGCCCCTTAGTTCCAGTGAAGGGACATTTTAATGCTACAGCATACAATGACATTCTATACGATTCTGTGCTTACAACTTTGTGGCAACAGTTTGGGGAAGGCCCTTTCCTGTTTCAGCAGGACAATGCCCCCGTGTACAAATCAAGGCCCATACAGAAATGGTTTGTTGAGATTGGTGTGGAAGAACTTGACTGGCCTGCACAGAGCCTTAACCTCAACCATATCGAACACCTTTGGGATGAATTGGAACGTCGACTGTGAGCCAGGCCTAATCGCCCAAAATCGGTGCCTGACCTCACTAATGCTCTTGTTGCTGAATGGAAGCAAGTCCCCGCAGCAATGTTCCAACATCTAGTGGAAAGCCTTCCCAGAAGAGTGGAGGCTGTTGTAGCAGCATAGGAGGGAGCAGCTCCATATTAATGCCCAGGATATTGGAATGAGATGTTCGACGAGCACATGCTTTTGATCGTGTAGTGTACTACTAACAGCCATTTCAATAGGAAGACGGAGAACCATATATGATTTTCCATGATTTTTATTTGTTTCTGGTATGTGAGATGTGAGGGCATAGAGATCCTATAATTCACTAGCTGACTAACTAGCTAACAGATATACTGTGCAGATTGGCTTATACAATATTTTACCATATTTGATCAGAATTAAAGTTTTCCTAACAAAGGTGGTGGATGAATTAGTCATATTGCTAGGATGCCAATGTCAAAATCTAGTGTTCTATTTAATTGTATGCGTGAGGGCCCATCTTCTGTCTGTCACAGAGGAGGCTGGTGGGAGGGAGCTATAGGAGGATGGGTTCATTGTAATGGCTGGAATGGAATTCATGGAACAGTATGTGAGTTAGACCTTTTGTCTGAGGCTCTGCATGGGGAGACTGACAGCACCCCACACACACACGCATGCATACACGCATGCATGCACACACACACACACACACACACACACACACACACACACACACACACACACACACACACACACACACACACACACACACACACACACACACACACACACACACACACACACACACGTCTTTCAGAAAGCCAACCTCTTGGCCAAACCCAGTTGCACTATTAACTAATCCATCCATAGTAGAGCCGTTACTCTCAGTCTTTTTTTCACTCCCTTCCACCTCTGCTCAGGCTGTGTTTGGCTAATGTAGCATATGTATACAAATGATGCATCCCAAATGGCACTCTATTCCCTATATCAGTGGTTCCCAACAGCACAGTTTTTGTTGTAGCCCCAGACATAAAACACCTGATTCAACTCATTGAGGGCCTGATAATTAGTTGACAGTTTGAAGCTACAATAAAAATGTGTACTGTTGGGGGTACTCGAGGACTAGAGTTGGGAACCACTGCCGTACTTTTGACTAGGGCCCATAGGGCTGTGGTCAAATGTAGTGCACTGTTGAATAGGGTGCCGTTTAGGACTTACCCATTTGGTGTATGGACTAGTGTGGAGTGAAGTCTCATGAAAGCATCTGGCTGTGAGCCCATCCTTGAGGCTACAGTGGGCTAATGTAAACAGTGAGCCCAGGATTTTCGGGGGCTCCCTCTCTCCCTCTCACCAAGCCTTTTTAGTTTTTCCAGGAGGGCCATTAGAGAGACTCCCTGAAGAAAAGCCGCAGGAATGATTTATGACAGTTTGCTAGAACAGCTGCTCTGTTTCCTTACCTGCCTTAGTACGTTAAATCTATCTGTACATTGCAGATCGGATTTCTCTCTTCGATGCACACTAGGCTTGCATCTCAAATGGCACCCTATTCCCTACACTTAAAAAATAAAGGTTCCAGTTGGAACCAAATAATGTTTTTCAGAGCGATGCCATAGGTGAACCATTTTAGGTTCTCTGAAGAACCTTCAATGGGATAGTTCTTTGATTACAATTACAATTTAGCAAATTAACATTGGAGTGATAGATGTGTAGATGATGATGTGCAAGTAGAGATACTGGTGTGCAAAAGAGCAGAAAAGTAAATAAAAACAATACGGGGATGAGGTAGGCAGATTGGATGGGCTATTTACAGATGGGCTATGTACAGCTGCAGCAATCGGTAAGCCGCTCGGATAGCTGATGTTTAAAGTTAGTGAGGGAGATATAAGTCTCCAGCTTCAGATGGGCCTCAGGATCTCGTCACGGTATTTCTGTGCGTTCAATTGCCATCGATAAAATGCAATTGTGTTCGTTGTCAGTAGCTTATGCCTGCCCATACCAAAAGCCCACCGCCAACATGAGGCACTCAAATCAAATCAAATCAAATCAAATTTATTTATATAGCCCTTCGTACATCAGCTGATATCTCAAAGTGCTGTACAGAAACCCAGCCTAGAACCCCAAACAGCAAGCAATGCAGGTGTAGAAGCACGGTGGCTCTACTCTACTCATTAACAGCACTCTACTCATTAACACCACTCTACTCATTAACAGCACTCTACTCATTAACAGCACTCTACTCATTAACAGCACTCTACTCATTAACAGCACTCTACTCATTAACAGCACTCTACTCATTAACACCACTCTACTCATTAACACCACTCTACTCATTAACACCACTCTACTCATTAACAGCACTCTACTCATTAACAGCACTCTACTCATTAACAGCACTCTACTCATTAACAGCACTCTACTCATTAACAGCACTCTACTCATTAACAGCACTCTACTCATTAACAGCACTCTACTCATTAACACCACTCTACTCATTAACACCACTCTACTCATTAACACCACTCTACTCATTAACAGCACTCTACTCATTAACACCACTCTACTCATTAACACCACTCTACTCATTAACACCACTCTACTCATTAACACCACTCTACTCATTAACACCACTCTACTCATTAACAGCACTCTACTCATTAACACCACTCTTCTCATTAACACCACTCTACTCATTAACACCACTCTACTCATTAACACCACTCTACTCATTAACAGCACTCTACTCATTAACACCACTCTACTCATTAACACCACTCTACTCATTAACACCACTCTACTCATTAACACCACTCTACTCATTAACACCACTCTACTCATTAACACCACTCTACTCATTAACACCACTCTACTCATTAACACCACTCTACTCATTAACAGCACTCTACTCATTAACACCACTCTACTCATTAACACCACTCTACTCATTAACACCACTCTACTCATTAACACCACTCTACTCATTAACACCACTCTACTCATTAACACCACTCTACTCATTAACAGCGATGTAAATAAGAAAAATAAGCTTTTTGTGCGAATGGACAATTTCTGGCATCTTTTATTTCAGCTCATGAAACATGGGACCAACACTTTACATGTTGCGTTTATATTTTTGTTCAGTGTAGTTTAGAAAAAGGTATGTTATTAATATTTGAGTAGCATAAGATGAATGAATAAGTTAATGTACATGCAGAAAGATAGATGTTGAAATAAACAATAAATAACATCTACCCGCAACAGAGCCTGCTGGGAAATATTATACGACGGTCGGGGTTTTGGTTCAACTCTGGTTGTTAACACCAACACTGGGGTTGTTTTACACCAAATTAGTCTTAAATGAACTATTTTTAGTGTTAATTTAACTCATAAATCAACATTAGAAATGGTACCCTGAAAAATCAAGTTAACATTTGCCAATTTGCTGTATGAAAGGGGCACATCTACAGGCTTCCACACATTTCACAAACCTTTTAGAAATTCTGTGGATGCCACGCCTGATGCCACACCATTCTTTATCTGTCAAGTCTTCTCAAAGGAACCTTAAGAGCTGTCTCCCAGTCCCTGCCGCTGAAAAACATCCCCACAGCATGATGCTGCCACCACCATGCTTCACCGTAGGGACGTGACGCTGGGCATTCAAGCCAAAGAGTTCGGTCTTGGTTCCATCAGACCAGAGAATCTTGTTTCTCATGGTCTGAGAGTCCTTTAGGTGCCTTTTGGCAATCTCTGGGCATTCAGGCCAAAGAGTTCGGTCTTGGTTCCATCAGACCAGAGAATCTTGTTTCTCATGGTCTGAGAGTCCTTTAGGTGCCTTTTGGCAAACTCCAAGCGGGCTGTCATGTGCCTTTTACCGAGGAGCAGCTTCCGTCTGTCCCCTCTACATAAAAGGCCTGCTTGGTGGAGTGCTGCAGAGAGGTTTTGGTACCCTTCCCCAGATCTGTGCCTCGACACAATCCTGTCTTGGAGCTCTACGGATATTTCCTTCGACCTCGTGGCTTGGTTTTTCCTCTGACATGCACTGTTAACTGTGGGACCTTATATAGACGGGCCAAATCATGTCCAATCAATTGAATTTACCACAGGTGGACTCCAATCAAGTTGTAGATACATCTCAAGGATGATCAATGGAAGCAGAATCCACAGGAGCTCAATGTCGAGTCTCAAATCAAAGGGTCTGAATACTTACGCAAATAAGGTGTTTCTGTTTTTCATTTTTTAATACATTTGCAAAAATGTCTAAAAACCTGTTTTCGCTTTGTCATTATGGGGTATTGTGTGTAGATTGATGAGGGAAAACATCTATTTAATACATTTTAGAATAAGGCTGTAACGTAACAAAATGTGGAACAAGTCAAGTCGTCTGAATACTTTCCGAAGGCACCGATGTGTTTCACTAGCTTGGTCTTATATCTGTCAGAGCCTGGGCCATGGTTCCAAATATGCTGAAAATGTTCACACTCAGTTTGTGGCATCGTGTGTGTGTGTGTGTGTGTGTGTGTGTGTGTATGTGTGTGTGTGTGTGTGTGTGTGTGTGTGTGTGTGTGTGTGTGTGTGTGTGTGTGTGTGTGTGTGTGTGTGTTTTTCTTGCGTTATCTAAACGCTTATATTTCCCCGGGCTGATCCTCGTGGCCACGCTGTTAACTGCAGTGGAAAATGTTTGTGCGCGCGTGTGTGTGCCTGTGCATGTGTGCCTGTTCGTGTGTATGCATATGTGTGTGCGCAAGTGTGTATGGTGTGTGTGCGCACATGGGTTTGTGTGTGTGTGTTTCGGGTGCTGTCAGCCAGGCGGAGTGACGGGGCTGCACTGAGTGCGTTCAGCCATTGATCAGGCCTGGCAGTGGACCTATGAAGTCAGCTTCAAAGCCTCTCTGTGTGACCTGCTTAATGAGAGTTTAAACAGTCAGCCCGGCCTGAGAGCCAGGGAGAGTCCCCCTAACTACCCTCCAACTGACCCACCACCATTACCAACACATGTCGCGAATGGAAAAGGATAAGGTAATTACAAAGCAGAGAGAAAGAAGCGGGGCGTGGCCACATGGCGTACTTCTAGAGCCGCGCTGTCAACCGTTGAGCAATGAGAGCCTCTCTCCAGACTCTTTTGTGGTTTTCTGTTTCTCTCTCTCAAGTAGCTTTACGTCTTTCTCGGTCTCTCTTTTCACCGGAGAGGCTAAATAAATTCACGCAGGCGTTTCGGTGTCGACCTTTTGTCGGTGTGTGCTTTCTTTAAAGACGCTGAAAATGGTTTCATAATGAGTTGTGTGACTGTGACCGTCAGGAATTGTATTAAGAACTGTGTTAATACCTCCATGTTTCAAGCAAACCACCACAGTCCCTGTGACCAAGAAAGCGAAGGTAACCAGCCTAAATGACTGCTGCTCCGTAGCACTCTCGTCGGTAGCCATGAAGTGCTTTGAAAGGCTGGACATGGCTCACATCAGCACCATCATCCCGGAAACACTAGACCCACTGAGCGGTGTCTGAGGAAGGCCCCAAAAATTCTCAAAGACTCCAGTCACCCAACTCATAGACTGTTCTCTCTGCTACCGCATGGCAAGCGGTACCTAAAGGCTCCTTAAGAGCTTCTATCCCCAAGCCATAAGACTGCTGAACAATTAATAAAATAGCCACCTCCCTCTTTGTTTTTACACTGCTGTTACTCGCTGTTTATTATCTATGTATAGTCACTTTACCCCTACCTAGGTGTACAAATTAACTCAACTAACCTGCACCCCCGCAATCTGACTCGGTACCGGTACCCCCTGTACATAGCCTCGTTATTGTTATTTTATTGCATTAACTTTTTATTTTATTTTTTACTTTAGTTTATTTAGTAAATATTTTCTTAACCATATTTCTTGAACTGCATTATTGGTTAAGGCATCCCAAGTGGCGCGGCGGCCTAATGCACTTCATCGCAGTGCTAGAGGTGTCACTACAGACCCGAGTTTGATCCCTGGCTGTATCACAACCGGAGTGATTGGGGGTCCCATAAGACCCACAATTGGCCCAGCGTTGTCCGGCTTAGGGGAGGGTTTGGCCGGGGCGGGGGGGGGGGGGGGGCGTGCGCCATCGTGCATAAATGTATTTTATCCCCCCACACCAAACGCGATCATGACACGTAGGTTAAAATATCAAAACAAACTCTGAACCAATTACATTAATATGGGGACAGGTCAAAATGCATTAAACATTTATGGCAATTTAGCTGGCTAGCTTGCACTTGATAGCTAATTTGTCCTATTTAGCTAGCTTGCTGTTGCTAACTAATTCATCCTGGGATATAAACATTGAGTTGATATTTTACCTGAAATGCACAAGGTCCTCTACTCCGACAATTAATCCACACATAAAATGGTCAACCGAATCGTTTCTCCTCCTTCTAGGCTTTTTCTTCTCTGGACTTTATATTGCGATGGGAACTTTCATAAATTAGGTGCATCACCGCCACCAATCTCGTTCGTCTTTCAGTTACCCACGTGAGTATAACCATTCAGGAGATGGCACGTGGGTACCTGCTTCTATAAACCAATGAGGAGACGGGAGAGGCAGGACTTGCAGCGCGATCTGCGTCACAAATAGAACTGACTTCTATTTTAGCACTTGGCAACGCAGACGCTCGTTGTGGGTGCAGTGTGGGTGCAATAATTGAATAATATAGATTTCTAAATGTATTTTGCCACGCGCGGGCGGTGTGGTCAGCCTGTTACAAGTAGTCCGTCATTGTAAATAATAATTTGTTCTTAACTGACTTGCCTAGTTAAATAAATGTTAAATTAAATTAAATGAAGGGCTTGTAAGTAAGCATTTCACAGTAAGGTCAACAACACCTGTTGTATTTGACGCATCTGACAAATAAAATGTGATTTGATACTGTAGCTCCAGATCACAGCATCCCAGTCAGTGCCTGTTGCTTCCTTTCCTGTTTCTGTCAATGCTATTGATCCATCCCACCAGTACCACCATCCACCCAACCTATCCCCTACTCCCCAACCTCTACCCAGCCATTTATTGGAATTCCCCCTCTGCGTCCAGAAAATGTTAATTCTCTCTATTTGTAATTCTTGGATATGTATTTGCAGTGATAGCTACTGTGATATTTCAGCAACAGTCTCCGTTTGTATTGAGCTCATTGGAATTAGCTGAGCTTGCATGGGTGAGGGAAACCACACACTGAGACAATGATGTCATAACCACTTCAACATGTTCCCTTAATTTGAAAGTGAACGAGCAAGTCGACGTCTCTATGTCCCAAATGGGACCCTATTTTCCATATAGTGCACTACGTTTGACCTGGGCCCATTGTGCTCTATAAAGGGAGTAGGGTTCCATTTAAGACACATTCCAAGTCGATAAATGCTGCTGTTCATTGACAATCAGTGTGGCAAAGCCAAAGGTCACGGGCTACATATCCATTGACATTTCAGCCTACAGTACCTGGAAATTAAAGTAGTGTTTTCACATAGCACCTCATCTACTCAATACAAAGGAGAAATTCATCTAACCAGTATCACTTCTCCTTTCTACTAGTAGGATTTGTGTGACTGTGTCAAGGCTGTTTTCCTGTTGTCCTTGGCCCATTGAGAAGAGAAAATGGCAGGAAACAAGGCGGCCTAATAGACTGCTGTTGGTACAAATGTGTTGGCTTGCGTCTCAATTGGCACCCTATTCCCTATGTAGTGCACTACTTTTCGCCAGAGTCCTATGAGCCCTGGTCAAAAGTAGTGCACTACATAGGGAATAGGGAGCCAATTGGGATGCAGACATTGTCTCCTGTGTGTCCCCAGTCTTCCTGCACAAAGCGATGCGGAGGATCATATTAATTGCAGAAGTAGCGGAGGCTGGAGGAGGAGGGCCTGTGGCGGGCCAAAGCAATTAGAGGTTATTTTTATCTTCTTCCAATCGCGTTAAAGTGCTTTCGGAGCATCAGGCCTAAGAATAGAGCGTTAATAGCATTACAGCCTCATAACCTGTTAGAAAAGTGGGGCCCTCCATTTTGCGGGGTTGAAATTGAAACAAGACTCTCAACAAATAAGCCTATTACATCGAAAGAGGACATGCCCAAGAAGAGAGAAGAGGTTTGTGTGTGATATGCTATCGTTTGTATGATAATCTAAAATGACAGAGCTTAATGTCGATGACAGGCTGACGATTGTCAGAAAGTAGAATCGCGCGAGGGATCGCACCACACCGAAGGTAGAAGCAGTGCATCAGCTGGAAACAACTCCAATTGAACAGCGCTTGTCATTTAGTCACAGCAGTTACACAGTTTCAGTGGTGTAATGGCTTTAGCACCGTGCCTGGCTGACAGTCCAGGGGAGTCTAAATTGGCAGAGGGATATTAAGTAGGGAATGTTGGATGGTGGTGTTGGATGGCGTGACGTCGCCCGCCCCAGCTCGAGCAAACTCTATGGGAGTGGATGTGATGTACAGGGAATGCTGGGTACTAGCGGTTGGTTATCTCTCTCTCTCTCTCTCTCTCTTTTGTTTTCTCTCTCTCTCTCTCTCTCTCTCTCTCTCTCTCTCTCTCTCTCTCTTCCTGTCTCTTTTTCACTCACCCCCCCTCTCTCTTTCTCGCCCCTCCTCTCTCCGTTTCTCTCTCACTATCCCTCTCTCCTCTCTCTCGAATGGTCCTTTCATCTCCTCTATCTCCCAGTGAGGATGTGTGCAAGCGAGGCTTCACGGTCATCATTGATATGCGCGGCTCCAAGTGGGACCTGATCAAGCCTCTGCTGAAGACCCTGCAGGAAGCCTTCCCCGCCGAGATCTGCGTGGCGCTGATCATCAAACCCGACAACTTCTGGCAGAAGCAGAAGACCAACTTTGGCAGTGCCAAGTTCACATTTGAGGTAAGCCTCTCGCTCAGCATCGCTCAGCATGGGCGCAAACAGAACCTTGTTTTGGTTGGAATGTCTACCTACTGCCCTGAACTATTTTATGTTTCTTCAGTACAGACGTTTTCTCTAGTCAGCATGCCGGTTTCGATTATTACGATAAACGAGTCGTTTTGATGTCGCATTTCAGCCAGAGTTGAATAGCACATAGCACATTATAAGTCTAATCAATCCCAGGACTATCAGCGATACTCAACAACAGTCGCTAATTTGAACATGTCTCTAAAGCCGGACAGGAAGCACAGAGCTGTGTTTTCAGAAGGACCGGTGAGAAATAATTATTTCCTCCCCGCGATTTCCCCATCTTCTCTGCCTGTAGGGCTGTAACAGAGGTCAGCCATGAGTAGTATGCTAGGTAGTGTTAGGTTATGTTTACACCCCTCGGTCCTCCCCTCTCTCATTCCTTCCCTCCACAGTGAACATGTAGTGCTAATAAGAAACAGAATGGCTTTGTTCCTAATGTCACCCTATTCCCTACATAGAGCCTGGGCCTTGTTTGCCATATAAGGAATAGAGTACTATTTTGGACGCGTCCAATGAAGCTTGTACCCGGTTTGGGGGTAACATAACGAGAGCCTCTCGATTGTGTGCTGTTGACAGACTAGCATGGTGTCAGTGGAGGGCCTGACTAAGTTGGTGGACCCGTCCCAGCTGACAGACGACTTTGAGGGCTCTCTGGAGTACAACCACGAGGAGTGGATGGATCTGCGCGTGGCCCTGGAGGAGTTCATGGGCTCGGCCGTGCACCTCCTCTCCCGCCTGGAGGACCTCCAGGAGCTGCTGGCCAAGAAGGAGTTCCCGGTGGACGTGGAGGGCTCCCGGCGGCTCATCGACGAGCACACGCAGCTCAAGAAGAAGGTGATGAAGGCTCCCGTGGAGGAGCTGGACAGGGAGGGCCAGAGGCTGCTTCAGTGTATCCGGTCTAGTGACGGTTTTTCTGGGAGGAACTGCATCTCGGGCAGCGCCGACTTCCAGAGCGTGGTGCCTAAGATCGCCAGCCTGCTGGACAAGCTGCACTCGACCAGACAGCACCTGCACCAGATGTGGCACGTCCGCAAGCTCAAACTGGACCAGTGTTTCCAGCTTCGCCTCTTTGAGCAGGACGCAGAGAAGGTGAGTAACCAAAGCCCAGAGGGGCCAGAAACAACCATCACAATAACAACTGTTAAGCTGAGTTGATCTGTGTATATGTGTATTTTGTATTTAATATGCCAAGGCAGCAGCTACTCTTCCTGGGGTCCAGCGAAATTAAGGCAGTTATACCATTTTAAAAACATTTCACAACACCCTGTGTGTCCTAACAGAATAAAAAGAAGAAACCCGCATCACATTAAAGACACTCTGTTGATTTGACCTCGCAGGGCGTTTTAGTAAGACCAAACGTATTGCCACACATGTGCCTTGTGTATAGTAAGGCAGACAAACGTTGACAAGGAATTTATATTAGAAAGGTTGCAAACCGATTGAGAGGTTTTGGCATATAAATATCCCAGAGTCTTGTCCTCAAATATTTATCCTAGAGGCGCATCGTGAATGTCCTCAGTACGGGAACCAATAACAAACTTTGGGCTCGATGCGATGTGAGGCCTAGGCAGTGCCCCAAATGGCACCCGGTCCCCTATATAGTGTGCTAAAGTAGTGCACTATGTAGGGAATAGGGTGCCATTTTACACGTCGCATTTCTCGGTTTATATGGAGGGCCTAAATACATAGAAAACTCTGCCATTTGTTTGTATTTATTGGAAACACTTATTAAATGGGATATAATATGGTTTTACAAGGATATGTGCTTTGATAATATATGATGGAAGCAGAGCGGCTCAGTACATCATTCCCTGAGATGGTATTTGGGGGAATAAACATGTATTTTGCCCACTTTTCCAAGTCACAACATTTTTCTAAGTGGGTTTTTAGAGATGACAAAATGATTTATTCCCATCTACGCACTCATCTCCCTTGACAATGTCAATAACCCAAAGGTATATGTAATAATTACATGTGATTCTTTTTGGTTCTCGGAAAAGCTTCCAGGCTTTTAAAGCAAAACCTCATATACCCCAAAACTCATTAGGAATGACACAACAACAACCTCTCGTTAAGACCTGTACAACTCTGGCAAGGTCAGAGACACAGGCGGGTCTCTAAGAATAGGTGATAGTATTTCGACGACGAAGATGATATCATATGATTCTGAACAATATTTTACATTGCCAGGTCATTTCCTGCTTCGTCAAGGCAACCAGACAAATAAACTAAAGTAGAACTGCCACACAGCTAGTGTTTACAGAGAGGAAGAAAAATTATATTATTCCCATATAACCGTGCAATATTCTCTCCAATCCCTCAAGCCAACAATCCCCCCAATAAACCCTACAATGACGAAGATGCCTTCATTTGGATAAGTGCAGTCAGTCCCTTCCCTAATGATCGTGGAGCCCCATAGGGCCTCTGATTAGGACAGGCCCAGATAATGATTAATTTCCCTGGGGACAATGCCAATTAAGGCATGGCACACGTACAGTGTATGTCCCTCCCTGTGTCCTCTCCAATTGGATGGCGATTTACTAACAACGTGTTATAACAACGCAGTCCAATCAGAATCACGATAGATTCAACAATTCAGGTACTGGTCATTTTGTAAACTCAGATTCACACATTGGACTATTTTGATTCTGGTCCGACCAAGCACTTGGACAATCGTAGTAGCGTTCGGGGTTGCACGCCGCTACGTTAGTATTCGGAGCGGAGATTGAAAAGGCGAAACACATTTGTTTTACGCGACTCCTTTTGAAGCTCGAACATAAGAAGGCTATTCTTTTTGTTGTTGTTGTACAATGCTTGGCCGAACCGAACGTGTCCGCGTGTAACCCCTGTAGAGACAGTTCATATCTGTGGGGGTTAGGACCAAAGGGAACAGTAACAGACAGAAGGCCTCATTTCACTGAGGGAAGGGAAGGAGGGAAGGGAGGGGAGGGAAGGGAGGGTGGGAGAGAGGGAAGGGAGGGAGGGAGGGAGGGAGGGAGGGAGGGAGGGAGGGCGGGCGGGAGGGCGGGCGGGAGGGAGGGAGGGAGGGAGGGAGGGAGGGAGGGAGGGAGGGAGGGAGGGAGGGAGGGAGGGAGGGAGGGAGGGAGGGAGGGAGGGAGGAAGGAAGGAAGGAAGGAAGGAAGGAAGGAAGGAGGGAGGGAGGGAGGGAGGGAGGGAGGGAGGGAGGGCGGGCGGGCGGGCGGGAGGGAGGGAGGAAGGAAGGAAGGAAGGAAGGAAGGAAGGAAGGAAGGAAGGAAGGAAGGAAGGAGGAAGGAAGGAAGGAAGGAAGGAAGGAAGGAAGGAAGGAAGGAGGGAGGGAGGGAGGGAGGGAGGGCGGGCGGGAGGGCGGGCGGGAGGGCGGGAGGAAGGAAGGAAGGAAGGAAGGAAGGAAGGAAGGAAGGAAGGAAGGAAGGAGGGAGGGAGGGAGGGAGGGAGGGAGGGAGGGAGGGAGGGAGGGAGGGAGGGAGGGAGGGAGGGACGCAGGTGTTTATTGTTCCTCCTCCTCCGTAATGACCTCATGTGATCTCTGTTGGCTGCGTCCCGAATGGCCCCTATAACTCTTTTGTGCACTGCTTTTGTAGCACTCTATGTAGGCAATAGCCATTTTAAACGCAGACAAAAATGAACAATTACTGGCCCGCCTCGGCTCCACGTCGTCGTCTTCCCCTGCTGTCATGACGATCCAAAACATTCATTTTGTTTTTTTCTCACAAAATGGCTCAAATGGATTTTAGTGAGGAGAGTTGTAGGTTATGCCCTGTAGAGAATCATAGTATCTGTCGTACTATCAATTGGTTTCTTTCAAGGAATGTGGCGTTTTTCCAGTGTACATTTTTTGCTTTATGGAGTTGGTAATTTAAGGAAAATGGTTTGTAGACTAAATGATAAATGCTCATCATCGCTCTTTTTTCCCGACTAGCTCTCCACTATTCATCATCTCAAAGTGAATATGATAGGGAGTCATTTATCAGCATTATCAACTCCGAATTTGTTTCCCCCCCACCCCCCCCCCAACAAAAACAGCTAACAGTCATTGAGCTAATTAATTCTTTAGCCAGCTTCTCTTCATTTGATTTGTAAGATATTAGATTAAGCTGTCAAGATGTCATTTAATAAGCATGACAAGTAGGAGAATTTACAAGTAAGTGGTCAATCATACGGTCTTTCAAGTCTCTCGACAATAAAATCGATTTCATCAAACCCTACTTTGACGGTCAGAAATATGCGTCAAACCAAAACATTTGGCGGAGCACTATTTCCTAGGCATTTTTCAGCTTTTCACGTTCTATTTGTAAAAAAAAAAAAACTTCACATTGAATAAATAGAATACATTTAACCACAATTTCATTGTTGTTTGAATGCGATTCTAATGAATTTAGCGTTAGTTATCAAACAGCTTCTGTAACAGAGAAACTAATCTGTGATATCAGTACAAACAAGTCGGGCGACTAATTCCCCCCTCTGTAAGGACTTCCATCGGAAGGCAGCGGCGAGAGGTCACACCAGCGTCAATGTTTAATTAACAGCTCGATCAAACCTGATTAAATAGGTTTGTTCTAACGTCGCAGGCTTTTCAGAGCGGAGATGTGAAGCCTCTGGCCTAGAGAGTTGTTCCTGTGTCACCCAATAATCACGCTTGTCACGCCACCATCGTTTGACATATTATTGTATAGTCAAGCGTGCTGTCCAGGATTTGAAAGAGAGATGACTGCGTTTGATGAAATCTGATCACTAGTGTACGATAGGATCATGTAATGAATATAATGCTTCTCTGCCTTGGCTTAGGGTGGTCTAGTGGTCTAGTCCGCTGCCTCTGGCACACATATATACTGCTGAAGCATGGGTTCAAGTACAGCCCTCTGCTATTTTGTATATCTTTCCTCTTTGTCCAGTCCACAAAAAAAATCTAAATAATGTATCTGCTGTGCTAAACTATCAATGGGAATGTCTAATATTATATCTCATAATATGCCAAGTATGTGTCATTTATATGTGTGCTTTCATTGTTGTATGGGTGGCCCCCAGCGGGAATCAAAACCACAATGCTGGTGTTGCAAGCTCCATGCTGGGCCACACAGGACCCAACCAGTAACGTAACCAATCTCACGTATTTGTTCTGTGTTCCCATCGTAGATGTTTGACTGGATCAGTCACAATAAGGAAGTGTTCCTGCAGAGCCACACAGAGATCGGCGTCAGCTACCAGCACGCCCTGGACCTCCAGACGCAGCACAATCACTTTGCCATGAATTCTATGGTATGTGAGCACTGTCAGTGATATGTGAGGACTGTCAGCGGTATGTGAGGACTGTCAGCGGTATGTGAGGACTGTCAGGGGTATGTGAGGACTGTCAGTGATATGTGAGGACTGTCAGCGGTATGTGAGGGCTGTCAGCGATATGTGAGGACTGTCAGGGGTATGTGAGGACTGTCAGTTATGTGTGAGGACTGTCAGTGATGTGTGAGGACTGTCAGTGATGTGTGAGGACTGTCAGTGATATGTGAGTACAGTCAGTGGTGAAAGAGGACTGTCGGTGGTATGTGCAAACTGTCAGTGGTGTGTGAGGACTGTCAGGGGTGTGTGAGGACTGTCAGTGATATGTGAGTACTGTCAATGGTGAATGAGGACTGTCGGTGGTACAGTATGTGCGAAATGTCAGTGGTGTGTGAGGACTGTCAGTGATGTGTGAGGACTGTCAGTGATGTGTGAGGACTGTCAGTGATATGTGAGTACTGTCAGTGGTGAATGAGGACTGTCGGTGGTATGTGCGAACTGTCAGTGGTGTGTGAGGACTGTCAGGGGTGTGTGAGAACTGTCAGTGGTGTGTGAGAACTGTCAGTGGTGTGTGAGGACTGTCAGTGGTGTGTGAGGACTGTCTGTGGTGTGTGAGGACCGTCTGTGGTGTGTGAGGACCGTCTGTGGTGTGTGAGGACCGTTTGTGGTGTGTGAGGACCGTCTGTGGTGTGTGAGGACCGTCTGTGGTGTGTGAGAACTATATGGTGCTTGGGATTGATCTGGTTTAAATACTATGTGGTATCTGAGGACTGTCTATGGTGTGTGACTGTGGTGTGTGTGAACTACATAATATGGAAGGACGATATGGTGTGTGAGGACTGTCTGTGGTGCATGGGAACGGGGGATCTAATAATATGGATGATGTCAATGGTCCTTGAGTCATGCCTCAGTGATTTCAGTTTGTATGAGTACGAGTTTAATTATTGAAAGACGTGTTCTAGGATGGGGTCAAAAGGCCTTTCAATTACTGGATTAGTATTTAGAAGAGGGTTGTAAAAATCAAAAATAAAAAGCGTACTCCCCCATTTGACAGCTATCATTGATATAGTACAGGCCACTGGCAGTGGAGAGCAGAATTGAGTTTTAAATATAAACACACATACTCTGATTATTATCGCTCTGCTGTAACAGCAGGGTACTTCCTCAGTGTTGATTTTATTTCCTCTGGTTAGCCTCACCAGTAACACTGCCATTCTAATAACTGTTAGGGTTAAGTCCCAAACGGCAACCTATTCCCTATATAGTGCACTACTGATCGGTCCCTTTACTGCTAGTTACATATGTACATATCTACCTCAGTTACCTCGTAACCCTGCACATCGACTCTACCGGTACCCCGTGTCTATAGTTATCGCTATAGTGTGTTTTACTTTTCGATTATTTCTCCATCTTCCAGCCTCTCTGCATTGTGGGAAAGTCCCGTAAGTAAGCATCTCACTGTTAGTCCACACCTGTTGTTTACGAAGCGTGTGACGAGTAACGCTCGATTTGATTTGGTTGATTTGATTTGAGCCCTATGGGCCTAAATAAGGGAATAGGGTACCATTTGGGACACACCTTACAGTAGGCAATGACCTCTACTGCAGTTTTGCCCTGGAGACATGTCTGATACTCTTTGGACGAGAAATCAAGCTATTTATGTACCGAAACACAAACCAAGAGTCTCACACGGCATATGCACACATGCACATTTAAATGGCATAATAACGCTGGGCAGTATGGTGAGATCCTCTGCCATCTCCTCCAGTAATCATTGAAGAGAATCATCTGTCCCCAAATCCCCAGCTCTGTGTGTATTCGGGAGCAGGCCTGTTGAGTTATTTGTGTTTGGCACCGATGTGCAGACACACACAGACACACATTGGAGGCCCTTCACAGCAGCGTGTGTGTGTGTGTCTCTGTGTGTGGCTGTGTGTGCTCCCTCCTCTCCAGTTCTCACAGCCTGCTGTGTCTCCATCAGCCTGCTGCTGGGCCGGGCTGCACACAGCAGTCGTCAGAGGGGGCAAACAGACACAGGCACAGAACAGAACCACACTGGCCAAAAACCACTCACACACAGAGGCCTTTTGGCTCTCACTGAAGAACCTTGCTCTCTCTCTTTCTCTCTCTTTCTCCACTCTCCCCCCCCCCCTTGTCTCTCTCTCTCCACGCCCCCCCACTCTCTCTCTATCGCTCCTTCTCGTTATCCCTCTCTCTGCTCTCTGCTCATACAGACTCCCGACTCATACTGTTGTTATGTTTTAGCGTGAGACTTGGCTCAGCGTGCTCAGCATGCAGCAACCATGTCTGAGCATAGTTCATTTAAGCCCTGCTTTAAAACTAGGAGCTGTTCGTTTTGATGGCTTCATTAGCAGTTCTAATCAGGTTAGCGGTAAATAAAGCCCATGGTGGGTGCATCATGCGAAGCTGATAAATGGATGGGCCTAAAGAGGCCAGAGATGATGAGACACTCATAGTGGGGAAGGAAGGGGGATGGGTTTTGGGAACTACAGAGCCAGATGGCAGTAAAGAGCGTGTGTGTGTGTGTGTGTGTGTCAGAGAGAGAGAGATTCACTGAAAGCTGCAGAATTCTGTCACGCTTGTTGTCGCTAAGATCTACACCATTATTTTGCGGTGGGCTGGCTCACGTGTCATGTCTGTGTCATGTTCAGGTGTATCATTGCGTGTTTGGCTATATAGTGATACGACACCACTAGGTATAGCTAGACACGCCACGGAGACCAAGCCCTACACAGTTTGTCTACTTTGATTCTGTCATTTCTACGTGAATAAATGTCAATATATCCTGAATTAAATCAAATACTGTTTTTATCTTAAACTAATTAAATATACTCGGGAATCTTTTCTCATACCATATAATATCTTCTTGACGTGTGTCCCTCCCTCGGTGCAGAACGCCTATGTGAACATCAACAGGATCATGTCGGTGGCGACGCGGCTGTCGGAGGCGGGCCACTACGCCTCGCAGCAGATCAAACAGATCTCGGCCCAGCTGGACCAGGAATGGAAGAGCTTCGCCGCCGCCCTGGACGAACGCAGCACCATCCTGGCCATGTCGGCCGTCTTCCACCAGAAGTCGGAACAGGTACGGTGACAGTAGGCTGAAACCCCTTGCTGTTGCCACTCAGTTACAGTGCCTTCAGAAAGTATTGCACATTATGTTGTGTTACAGCCTGAATGAAATACAGTGGGTCAAAAAAGTATTTAGTCAGCCACCAATTGTGCAAGTTCTCCCACTTAAAAAGATGAGAGAGGCCTGTAATTTTCATCATAGGTACACTTCAACTATGACAGACAAAATGAGAAAAAAAATCCAGAAAATCACATTGTAGGATTTTTTATGAATTTGTTTGCAAATTATGGTGGAAAATAAGTATTTGGTCACCTACAAACAAGTAGGATTTCTGGCTCTCACAGACCTGTAACTTCTTCCTTAAGAGGCTCCTCTGTCCTCCACTCGTTACCTGTATTAATGGCACCTGTTTGAACTTGTTATCAGTATAAAAGACACCTGTCCACAACTTCAGACAGTCACACTCCAAACTCCTCCACTATGGCCAAGACCAAAGAGCTGTCAAAGGACACCAGAAACAAAAGTGTAGACCTGCACCAGGTAGACCTGCACCAGGCTGTTATTATTTTCAACATTCTTCAAGCTCTGTCAAATTGGTTGTTGATCATTGGTAGACAACCATTTTCGAGTCTTGCCATAGATTTTCAAGCTGATTTAATTCTAAACTGTAACTCGGCCACTCAGGTACATTCACTGTCTACTTGGTAAGCGACTCCAGTGTAGTTTTGGCCTTGTGTTTCAGGTTATTGTCCTGCTGAAAGCTGAATTAATCTCCCAGTGTGGTGGAATGCAGACTGAACCTAGCATTTCTTCTGTGCTTAGCTCCATACGATATTTTTTTTTATCCAGAAAAACTCCCCAGTCCTTAACGATTACAAGCATACCCATAACATGATGCAGCCACCATTATGCTTGAAAATATGGAGAGTGGTACTCAGTAATGTGTTGTAGTGGATTCTCTCCAAACATAACACTTTGTATTCAGGACCAACATTATTTTTTACAGTATTACTTCAGTGCCTTGTTTGCATGTTTCAGTGCCTAGGATGCATGTTTCAAAATATTTTTATTACTTCCTTCTTTTCACTCTGTCAATTAGTTTAGTATTGTGGAGTAACACAGCTGTTGATCCATCCTCAGTTTTCTCCTATCACAGCCATTAAACTCTGTAACTGTTTTAAAGTCACCATTGGCCTCATGGTGAAATCCCTGAGCGGTTTCCTTCCACCGAGTTAGGAAGGACGCCTGTATCTTTGTAGTGATTGGGTGTATTGATACACCATCCAAAGTGTAATTAATAACTTCACCATGCTCAAAGGGATATTCATTGTCTGCTTTTTTTTTTACCCTTCTACCAATAGGTGCCCTTCTTTGCGAGGCATTAAAAAAACACCCTGGTCTTTGTGGTTGAATCTGTGTTGGAAATTCACTGCTCAACCTTACAGATAATTGTATGTGTGTTGTAGAGAGATGAGGTAGTCATTAAAAAATCATGTTAAACTCTATTATTGCACATAGAGTGAGTCCATGCAACTTATTATTTGACTTGTTAAGCAAATGTTTACTCCTGAATTTATTTAGGCTTGCCATAACAAAGGGGTTGAATACTTATTGACTCAAGACATTACAGCTTTTAATTTTTTAAAATTTCAAAACATTTCGAAACATATAATTCCACTTTGACATCATGTGGTATTGTGTGTAGGCAATTCTCAGACAAATCTACATTTAATGCATTTTAAATTCAGGCGATAACACCACAAAATGTGGTAAGAGTCAAGGGGTCTGAATAATTTCTGAATCCTAACTTGAAGTCTGAGCACGTAACTCAGACCTTTGTGTAAAGCACGCATTGATGTGAAAGGGAGATTTGCATGAAATCTCAAGATATCACCGTTCCTGAAGTCAGACTTCAGCCCACAGGCCATCTGAGAGAGATTGGAATGTCGGCTGCTGCCCGTTGCGGTGTAGAGGTAGTTAATAGACCTGTGTTGCCTTGGCAGCAGCTACTATGATGCTGAGTGTTTGGGGCTTCAGGTGTGCACGGGGGGATACTGCTGCCTGTCAGAAAGCACTTAGCCAATGATCCAGGGTTACCTCTGATCCAGGGTTACCTCTTGTAAAGATGTCTTGTCTGCCTCCACACCGTCCTTCCTCCCTGCCTCCCTCCTGGCCTGCCTTCCTCCCTGCCTCCCTCCTAGCCTGCCTTCCTCCCTGCCTCCCTCCTGGCCTGCCTTCCTCCCATGCCTTCTCTCTTCTCATCTCTGTCCACGAAATTACTCACATTGCTCTGTTGATTGGTCTATTTGACTCTGTTCTGTTGTGTGAATATGTCTCCTGGCCTGTGTCCATGCAGTTCCTGGCTGGGGTGGAGGCCTGGTGCAAGATATGCAGTGAAGGGGGGCTGCCCTCAGAGATGCAGGACCTGGAGCTGGCCATCCACCACCACCAGACCCTCTATGAACAGGTGACCCAGGCCTACACTGAGGTGAGACACCCTCACAACACTGACTCAGCTACAGCACTAACTAAATACTGGTTTATAGTACAACCTGTTCTCAAGGCCATTTGTATGATTTGGGATGTTTTTGGTGTCCATCCATTTAATATGATACAGTTGAAGTCGGAAGTTTACATACACCTTAGTCAAATACATTTAAACTCAGTTTTTCCGCAATTCCTGACATTTAATTCCCTGTCTTAGGTCAGTTAGGATCATCACTTTATTTTAAGAATGTGAAATGTCAGAATAATATAATTATTTATTTCAGCTTTTATTTCTTTCATCAAATTCCCAGTGGGTCAGAAGTTTACATAAACTGAATTAGTATATGGTAGCATTGCCTTTAAACTGTTTAACTTGGGTCAAACGTTTCGGGTAGCCTCCCACAAGCTTCCCACAATAAGTTGGGTGAATTTTGGCCCATTCCTCTTGACAGAGCTGGTGTAACTGAGTAAGGTTTGTAGGCCTCCTTGCTCGCACACGCTTTTTCAGTTCTGCCCACAAATGTTCTATGGGATTGAGGTTAGGGCTTTGTGATGGCCACTCCAATACCTTGAATTTGTTGTCCTTAAGCCATTTTGCCACAACTTTGGAAGTATGCTTGGGGTCATTGTCCATTTGGAAGACCCATTTGCGAACCAAGCTTTAACTTCCTGACTGATGTTTTGAGATGTTGCTTCAATATATCAACATAATTTTCCAGCCTCATGATGCCATCTATTTTGTGAAGTGCACCAGTCCCTCCTGCAGCAAAGAACAGTTGGGATGGTGTTCTTCGGCTTGCAAGCCTCCCCCTTTTTCCTCCACCTTTATCGCCAAAGAGTTCTAATTTTGTTTCATCAGAGTACGATCAAAGTACGATCTTTGTCCCCATGTGGAGTTGCAAACCGTCGCCTGGCTTTTTTATGGCGGTTTTGGAGCAGTGTCTTCTTCCTTGTTGAGCAGCCTTTCAGGTTATGTCAATATAGGACTCTTTTTTACTGTGGATATAGATACTTTTGTACCTGTTTCCTCCAGTATTTCACAAGGTCCTTTGCTGTTGTTCTGGGATTGATTTGCACTTTTCGCACCAAAGTACGTTCATCTCTAGGAGACAGAAATCGTCTCTTTCCTGAGTGGTATGACGGCTGCGTTGTCCCATGGTGTTCATACTTGCGTAGTATTGTTTGTACAGATGAATGTGGTACCTTCATTCGTTTGGAAATTGCTCCCAAACGAATGAGGTCTTGGCTGATTTCTTTTGATTTTCCCATGATGTCAAGCAAAGAGGCACTGAGTTTGAAGGTAGGCCTTGAAATACATCCACAGGTACACCTCCAATTGACTCAAATGATGTCAATTAGCCTATCAGAAGCTTTCGAAAGCCATGACATAATTTTCTGTAATTTTCCAAGCTGTTTAAAGGCACAGTCAACTTAGTGTATGTAAACTTCTGACCCACTGGAATTGTGATACAGTGCATTATAAGTGAAATAATCTGTCTGTTAACAATTGTTGGAAAAATGTCTTGTGTCATGCATAAAGTAGACGTCCTAACCGACTTGCCAAAACTATAGTTTGTTAGCAAGAACTGTGTGGAGTGGTTGAAAAACGACTTTTAATGACTCCAACCTAAGTGTATGTAAACTTCCGACTTCAACTGTACGTTACGTTACGAGTGGAATAGCACTTTTACACTTACTGAAGATCTGGTTTACAGTTTCATTCTTTGTTAGTTTAAGATCCCACCACATAGCTTTCAAGGAGAATTCCCACAGTGCTAATGACCCTTTTATATCTTTTCAAGGATGGCATGAGGTTTTGGTTTTTTTCAAAGACCATCATAAGTTATCTAAACATGATCCCAAGCAGTCTAAACATGGATGTACGCTGTACATTGCTTTGAAATATTGCCCTGAAATAAAATGTAAGTCCTTCAATCAAACCTGACCAGACACATACTGTAACTCGATCAGGACCATTTTTATTTTATTTTTTTTACCTTCGACTATGCTTATGTATTGTACCTACAGTTTTGCATCAAATAGGACCTTTTCCCACCACATTAAATCCAGCTGACTTCCACCTTGTGTGACACGTGGCCTGTAATACGTGGACCACTGGCCATCCAAGTCAGATTGACTCCCCACAGAAGATCCCGTATGATGATGGGTTTGTGTCGCAGTTCACTAGATGCCTCTGCACCACACGGACTTTTGTGCTTGTTTGTTTTATTCCCGTGTCGTCTCTGAAAAGGTCGCTATAAACGTCTCTGGTTTGAGCACAACAACAAAAAAGAAAGGGTTGGCTTTTCGGTCCCGTATTGTGCCACAGATGACGAAAACAATACCCATCCCCATGCACCCAAATTGCATATCATTTAGTAATTTGCATTGGGAATGAAATTACAGCTCTGCACGGCTTGATTTAGTATCAGACATGGACGGCTAGAACAGGCCGGGACTGGATTTGATCAGAAGAGAGATGATTAGCAAAGGAACAAAAAATCCTTATTTTCCTTCGCTCTTTCTTTCCATATAATGAAACAAAGATTTGACTGGCATGACAGGCTTCGATATGCATCTTTTCAGACAAATCTTTGTTATTTCGTGCAGATTTAAAGTCGCTCAAGGGCGGTAACTTTCCCTAACTTCCCAGGTTTTCCATAAATGCCAGTTGGAGGATTCCTGGATTCAAGGAATATGGAATATGCAAGAAATCCGTGAAGTCTCCAACCAAGATTTCCGATTCAGGTATGCAACTCTCCTAATGTCATGTCCCTCTCTCTGTCACCAGGTCAGTCAGGACGGCAAGGCCCTACTGGATGTCCTCCAGAGACCACTGAGCCCGGGGAACTCGGAGTCTCTGACGGCCACAGCCAACTACTCCAAGGCGGTCCACTGTATCCTGGACGTGGTCCACGAGGTCCTGCACCACCAGAGACGCCTGGAGAGCATCTGGCAGCACCGCAAAGTCCGCCTGCACCAGAGGCTACAGCTCTGTGTGTTCCAACAGGACGTCCAACAGGTAATTGTCGCCATGCGCAGGCACACACATACACACACACACATATGAACGTAGTGCACCGTAGGGATTAGGACACGGTGTAAATGGAAGGCTGTATCTTCAGGCATCTGTTTGGGGCGCCACCTCTTCAGTCTCTTGTCGGGGTCGTGGGAGTTGTGGAGATAAAGGATTCAGCCTGCGTCCATTCTTTCTGACACGCTAGTTTAGTAACAGTACGAGGGTGGGTAGGTCTTGGCGTCGATCTCAATGTCTTTTAGTTTTTTTCTCGTTTAACCCGTTTTAGAAAGCACAGTGCATTGCCCTGATACTGCATTTTACTGCAGCAAAATCCCACTGTTTACATCTCACTGTTCATTTGGCTCTGTGCCGACTCCTGGTTCGTAAAAGGAATCCGTATTTCAAACGAGCGCCGTGATGAAAGAGGAGATTTGTCAACAGTTGTCTGTACTTTTCCTCTTAATATTTTTTGCTTGGGAAAGTGCCCAGAAGTACAGTTAGCATACCTTGCATTAGCCATTTTGTAGAACAGAGAGAGAGAGAGAGAGAGAGAGAGAGAGAGAGAGAGAGAGAGAGAGAGAGAGAGAGAGAGAGAGAGAGAGAGAGAGAGAGAGAAAGCTGCACAGGCTGTGGGTGTGTCCCAAATTCCACCCTATTCCCTATACATTACACTAATAATTCCAACAGCAGCACTGAGCCAAGTCTCTGAGCCAAATCAAGATCGGACCTCTGATCAGCCAAAAGCCAAACCATGCATAACCAATCCACCAGGGACACTGGAGCACTGTTGATTCAAGCCTCACTTACCTCACAAACTTCATGAATAATTACTAGGCATAATCTTGGAACATTTTGCCATGGATTCAATGGTCTAAAAAAAGCAATGCTGTGTAATATAACACGCTAGTGCTTGTGTGCGTGTGTGTATGTGTGTTTGTGTGTGTGTGTGTGTGTGTGTGTGTGTGTGTGTGTGTGTGTGTGTGTGTGTGTGTGTGTGTGTATGTGTGAGTGAGCGAATCAGCTTGCTCGGTCAAGTCACTCAACGTCTCTCACACCTTCCTCCTTTCTCAATATGGCTCGCTTTGGGTGAATACCTCTCCTCTCCCTCTCACCCCTCCTCTCATATCTCCTCCTCTCCCTACCTCTTTCTCACTCTGATAACGAGCCCGCTGCTCCCTCACCGAGCCAAACATTACTGTAGGGCTGCATCCCAAATCGCACCCTATCCCCTATATAGTGCGCTACTTAGGGAATAGGGTGTCATTTGAGATGCAGCTTAAACACAGAAGAAGTGAATGCGATGGATCTCACCATTCATTGAAGCAGCTGATCTGGTAGGAGGTGCCCCTCCATAGACATGGGCTGGGTAGTCTTTCCTGATACCTTTTTAAGCGACGTTCTACAACGGGTTAGTCAAAACAAGCCTTGTGATTGGTTGAGACGCGTTCTAAGCCATACTATACTAATCAAAAATATTAAACGCAACATGCAACAATTTCAAAGATTTTACTGAGTTACAGTTCATCTAAGGAAATCAGTCAATTGAAATAAATGATTTAGGTCCTAATCTATGGATTTCACATGACTGGGAATACAGATATGCATCGGTTGGTAGGGGTGTGGATCAGAAAACCATTCAACATCTTGTGACCACCATTTGCCTCATGCAGCACGACACATCTCCTTCGCATAGAGTTGATCAGGCCGTTGATTGTGGCCTGTGGAATGTTGACCCACTCCTCTTCAATGGCTGTATGAAGTTGCTGGATATTGGCGGGAACTGGAACACGCTGTCACACTCGTTGATCCAGAGCATCCCAAACATGCTCAATGGGTGACATGTCTGGTGAGTATGCAGGCCAAGGAAGAACTGGGAGATTTTAAGCTTCCAGGAATTGTGTAAAGATCCTTGCGACATGGGACCGTGCATTATCATGCTGAAACATGAGGTGATGGCGGCAGATGGGGGCTCAGGATGGGGCTCAGGATCTCTCTACATTCAAATTGCCATGGATAAAATGTAATTGTGTTGATTGTCTGTAGCTTATGCCTGCCCATAACATAACAACACCGTCACCATGGGGCACTCTGTTGAAAATGTTGACGTCAGGGCCTCCCGGGTGGCGCAGTGGTTAATGGCGCTGTACTGCAGCGCCAGCTGTGCCATCAGAGACTCTGGGTTCGCGCCCAGGCTCTGTCGTAACCGGCCGCGACCGGGAGGTCCGTGGGGCGATGCACAATTGGCCTATCGTCGCCCGGGTTAGGGAGGGGTTGGCCGGTAGGGATGTCCTTGTCTCATCGCGCACCAGCGACTCCCGTGGCGGGCCGGGCGCAGTGCGCGCTAACCAAGGTTGCCAGGTGCACGGTGTTTCCTCCGACACATTGGTGCGGCTGGCTTCCCGGTTGGATGCGTGCTGTGTTAAGAAGCAGTGCGGCTTGGTTGGGTTGTGTATCGGAGGACGCATGACTTTCAACCTTTGTCTCTCCCGAGCCTGTATGGGAGTTGTAACAATGAGACAAGATAGTAGCTACTTAAAATAATTGGATACCACGAAATTGGGGAGAAAAACGGGGTAAAATTTAAAAAAACACACAAAAAAAATGTTGACGTCAGCAAATCGCTCACCCAGACAACGCCATACACGTGTGGTCTGCGGTTGTGAGGCCAATTGGACATACTGCCAAATGATCTAAAACGACATTGGAGGCTACTTATAGTAGAGAAATTAACATTCAATTCTCTGGCAACAGTTCTGGTTGACATTCCTGGAGTAAGCATGCCAATTGCACACTCCCTCAAAACTTTAGACATCTGTGGCATTATGTTGTGTGACAAAACTGCACATTTTAGGGTGGCCTTCTATTGTCCCCAGGAAGGTGGGGTTACTGGGGAAGCCAAACTTGATGATTGAGTTGGAGGTGTGCATGACCACGCAGTTATGGGCGAACAGGGAGTACAAGAGGGGGCTGAGCACGCACCCTTGTGGGGCTCCAGTGTTGAGGATGAGCGAAGTGGAGATGTTGTTTCCAACCTTCATCACCTGGGGGTGGCCCGTCAGGAAGTCCAGGACCCAATCGCACATGGTGGGGTGGAGATCCAGGACCTCAAGCTTAGTGATGAGCTTGGAGGGTACTACAGTACTGAATGCAGTGAGTCTAGGGTGACAGGTAAGTGGAGGTGATATGATCCTTAGTCTCTCAAAGCACTTGATGACAGAAGTGAGTGCTACAGGGCCATAGTAATTTAGTTAATTCTTTGCATGTGGGGACAGCAGACTGGGATAGGGAGAGATTGAATATGTCCGTAAACACGCCAGCCAGCTGGTCTCCGCATGCTCTGAGGATGCGGCTAGGGATGCGTTGGTGCCACTGTGTTATCCACAAAGCTGGCAAAGAAGGTGTTTAGTTTGTCTGGAAGTGAAACGTCGATGTCTGTGACGTGGCTGCCACATACGTCTCGTGTCTGAGCCATTGATTTGCGACTCCACTTTGTCCCTATTCTGACATTTCATTTGTTTGATTGCCTTGCGGAGGGAATACCTCCAGCACCATTTAAACTTCAACATTTCAACATTATCTAATCACCTATGCTTTGTCTAATACAGTGACAACTAAAAGATACCAAAAACAATTTAATCCAATCAAAATAAGCTAAACATGATGTGGCTGTCCATGGTTCTGATTTCTGTGTGCGTTTGTGTGTGTGCGTGTGTGAACGTTCATGCATGTAGAAAAACATGTTGACTCACCCTACTTGTAGAGAAACGCCAACGCCATCGTCCTCTCTTTCATGTTGACAAAACAGTCTATCACTCTGTCATACAGTACACACTTTTATTTTTTGTTGTCCTAAGCTACCTGGCTAAAATGCTTGCTCACTAGCTTCACTTCCATTCATGGGCGACGTTAGCTAGTTAACATTAGCCTTCTACAGCTAGCCACATATTGAACCCTTTCTGTAATTAGCCATGGAAGGAGATAGGGATTTGGACTTGTGGTTTTACTTAATTCTCTGTACTGGCCAATGATTATAACGGATATTCTAATTCAACCATTAATTAATACATTGTTGTGCCCCTGGCCTGAGAGGATGGAAGTTCAATATGTGGCTAGAAATAAAATAATGAAGAGCTTGATCCGAGCTAGTGATAGTTGACGCCACCCACCAGTCACTCAGCCCCAGGTGGAAAACAAATGCTCATTAAAATTCCTATAATTTCTCTGTAATAATACATGAGCGAGATTTAGATAATTTAACATCTGTTATGAGGCGATTGGACAACGGTCACTGAACTCATGAGCAAATATCCCATTGGCTGTAAACTTTGGAGGGGCATTTGTTAGAATAACATCTGAGAGAGTAGGTTTTGAAGGGTGTTTAAAGGTTGAGGCGAGTTGGTTTAAGACAGATGTGGTAATACACACTGCAACATTCAAATGGTTGTTTATGAATATGGCGACACCCCCACCTCTGCCAGCTCTGTCAGATCTATAAACATTATATCCATTCATTCAAAGACACATCAAAGTCTGGCACAGACCTTTTTTTTTTAAACCAAGTCTCAGTAATAATCAAAATGGCCGCGTTAGTTTGAGAAGAAAGAATTACAATATGATCCATTTTCAAAATCTAACTTCTGGCATTTACATGACTCAGTCCAAGGCCACAGCTACTGGATTTCAGATCAGAGTCTTTAACACAAACATGCTGTGATCAGTAGGTAACCCTCTATATGAAATAGCCATGGGGTTGGCTTGAAACAGTATAGATAAGATTGCTTAGAACTGTGCCATTTGGTCTATGCCTCAAAGAGGATGTGGATTAATACAGGACTCAAATGAAGGTTACCTATTTCGGGCAAGGACTGATAACCCATCACTTTTTTAGATTATTTTTTCAATGTTATCACTCAGCATCTAAGTTGCTCTCCTGGTCGTGTGCAGGCCGTCCCTTTTTAGAAACGGTGGTCGCTCCCAAAGCATATCGAAATTTTCAATAAAATCAAACGCTTTTTCAGAACATAGTCCTAATTTCATTCAAGAGTCCAGTGCAAGTAGCCGGGAGAAGCGATCAATTCCACAATCGTGTGTTGGGATAGAGCCAGAAATTAAAATCAGCTTGCCCCTAGCCAATATTCTGTCTCTCAGGTATTCGAAGTCTCGTCTCAACTCAGCCCATTGCCTCAGTGTGCAGTGCCGGGTTTTGGTCTAGAATGACCGAAAGCTCCCAGGGAAGAATTCTGCGCCATCAACCACGACATCCCTTACAATGGAACTCCCAACTATTGCTTTCTTGGGAGGGGGAGGTTGTGGATTTCCAGACACCATGCACCCTATTCCCTATCAATCAAATTTAAATCAAAGTGCTATACAGAAACACAGCCTGAAATCCCGAACAGCAAGCAATGCAGATGTAGACGCATGGTGGCTAGGAAAAACTCCCTAGAAAGGCAGGAATTTAGGAAGAAACCTAGAGAGGAACCAGGCTCTTGAGTGGTGGCCAGTCCTCTTCTGGCTGTGCCGGCTGGAGATTATAAGAGTACATGGCCATTAAGGCCAGATTGTTCTTCAAGATGTTCTAACGTTCATAGATGACCAGCAGGGTCAAATAATAATCACAGTGGTTGGAGAGGGTGCAACAGGTCAGTACCTCAGGAGTAAGTGTCAGTTGGCTTTTCATAGCCAAGCATTTAGAGGTTGAGACAGCAGGTGCGATAGAGAAAGAGAGTCGAAAACAACAGGTAGCACGTCCGGTGAACAGGTCAGGGTTCCATAGCCGCAGGCAGAACAGTTGAAACTGGAGCAGCAGCACGACCAGGTGGACTGGGGACAGCCAGGAGTCATCAGGCCAGGTAGTCCTGAGGCACGATCCTAGGGCTCAGGTCCTCCAGGAGGGGAGGGAGAGAGGGAGAGGGAGAATATGAGGGAGCATACTTAAATTCACACAGGACACCAGATAAGACAGGATAATTACACCAGATATAACAGACTGACCCGAATCGACCATTGCAGCATAGATACTGGAGGCTGAGACAGGGGTGGGTCGGGGGACACTGTGGCCCCGTCTGACAATACCCCCAGACAGGGCCAACCAGGCAGGATATAACCCCCACTTTGCCAAAGCACAGCCCCCACACCACTAGAGGTTTATCAACAGATATGTACTGTAGTGCACTACTTTTAACCAGAGCCCTATGGGACAGGCACTACATAGGGAATAGGGGTGCCATTTGGGACACAGCCTGTGTAATACAGCATTGTACTAGATAGAATACATCACAGTGAAAGCCACGCTGGACTGGTTGAAAGAGAAACACTGTAGTGTATAGTCCAGTGAGTCCACTGTGTTTGTCTGGCCCCTGGCCCTCTGCCCACAGTCAGAGTGGAGCTCAGTGATAGGGGGTGACTTTGTTTACAGCTCACTAATTACATATTGTTAGGAACAGACGAGGCCTGCTTATACTATACCTCAGGGACAACCGTCCTCCACTGTGTTTGTTTCCCAAATGGAACCCTATTCTCTATTTAGTGGTCAAAAGTAGTGCACCAGGGAATAGGGTGCCATTTGGGATGCATCAAAGGAGACTGTAGCATGCATTTAGTTAATTTACACTGTATACACACAGAGCCGCAAGTTTATATACGTTTACTTAAGGGAACCACACCAGTGTAGTTCATTGATATTCATTTTGGCTGGTTTAATGAACATCATTATTTGTCTGACAGCACAGAATGCTATCAACAGCTATAGTATGCATGTCTCTTTCTCTCGCTCTCTCGCTCTCGTTCGCTCTTTCTTTCATTTTTCTTTCTTTCCCATCTCAGCCTGATGTGTAGATTAAGTCCTTGAGCATTAGTCTCTGTAGCATCTAGTAGGAGTATCCACTCCTGTTGTATTTAAGGGAAAGAATAGCTACTGCATCAATGACTGTGAATGACTCAATGAGACTCAATGAAAAGGAGCTGAGATGATCCCTTGACTCCCCACCTTTCTGCGATGCTTCTGCCTCTGATTCAGTTGACCGACTGTATCAGAGCCTGCAGACTCCCGTAATCTCTGCTACTGTGCTCCAGAGATATCTTTCCCATACAAGTTGGCAAGGGTTATTTTTCTCCTGTTTGGATTAGCCTGTCTACGGTTTAGCAAGATGACTCTTTGTCTCTCCGCCCCCTTCCCCCAGTCTTTCTCTCTCTCTCTCTCTCTCTCTCTCTCTCTCTCTCTCTCTCTCTCTCTCTCTCTCTCTCTCTCTCTCTCTCTCTCTCTTCTTTTTCCGTGTGATGTTGAGTGGCTGGTCTATTTTGTAGATAAGCAAACGTAATCCTTTGTTCTGGGCTTACTGACTGGGCCGGGCTTGGTGAGCGATTGAAGCCTCCACCATGGCAGATCAGGACTGGGGTTATCAGCAATGCACATGAGTGACCACTGCACCGCACTGCACTGCACTGCACTGCACTGCACTGCACTGTCAGGGGCTGCATTTCAAGCCCCTGACTCATTGGATGCTTCCCAAATGGCACCTATTCCCTATGTAGTGCCCTGCTTTGGCCAGAGCCTACCCAGCTAGCACGTAACGATCTGAGAACCATATCTTTCTTAGAGCTTGGTGAGAGCGTGGTTGTCCTATGGTGATTTTGCATACAACCTTCCCACAACCTTCTGGGAATGGTGCAGTGAAGTTGCTTGGCTTTGGAAAATGTTCAGCACATTTAAGGAACTTTAACGAAAAAAAAAGTTTCTAAAGTTCGAACATGGTTACATTTCATTTCAATTTTGGTAATGTTCTAGGAACGTTTTCCAACGGGTTTGACATTGGGAACCTTCTCAAACAGTTCAGAGAACGTTAAGAAACCACGTTCTTCTGTGGGAATTTCAGTACTTCAACATCAAATGAAATTGTATTGGTTATATGCGTCCTAAACAACAGGTGTAGACTAACAGTGAGAGGCATACCTACGGACCCTTCCCAGCCATGCAGAGAGAAAAATCGAAAAATAATAGAAACATATACGTAATTACACAATAAATAAATATACAATGAGTGACGATAACATGGCTATATACACGGGGTACCAGTACGAGGTAATTGAGGTCGATATGTACATGCTGTATAGGTAGGGGTAAAGTTATTAGGCAGCAAGACCGTAGCAGCAGCGTCTGATGAGTCAAAAGAGTAAGTGCAAAAAGGGTCAATGCAGATAATCTGGGCAGCTATATGGTTAACTATTTAGCAGTCTTATGGCTTGGGGGTAGAATCTGTTCAGGATACTGTTGGTTCCAGACTTGGTGCATCAGTACCGCTTGCCGTGTGGTAGCAGAGAGAACAGCCTATGACTTGGGTGGCTTTGACAATATTTAGGGCCTTCACCTGACACCGCCTGGTATAGAGGTTCTGGATGGCAGGGAGCTCGGCCCCATTGATGTACTGGGCGGTACGTACTACCCTCTAGCGCCTTGCGGTCAGATTCCAAGCAGTTGCGATACCAGGCTGATGAAAACTCTCTTGATAAATATTATGGCCTGCAGATTATCATGAGGTATTCTAACTCAGGCGAGCAAAAATGTGAGACTTCCTTAACATTAGAGATCGCGCACCAGCTATTGTTAACAAAGAGACACACCACTCCCACCTTCATCTTACCCAACGCTGCCAACCAGTCTTGATGGTAAATGGAAAAGTCAGCGAGATACAGTTGAAGTCTGAAGTTTACATACACTTAGGTCATTAAAACTAGTTTTTCAACCACTCCACAAATTTCTTGTTAACAAACTATAGTTTTGGCAAGTCGGTTAGGACGTCTACTTTGTGCATGACACAAGTAATTTTTCAACAATAGTTTACAGACAGATTATTGCACTTATAATTCACTGCATCAAAATTCAGTGGGTCAGAAGTTTACATACACTAAGTTGACTGTAACTTTAAACAGCTAGGAAAATTCCAGAAAATTATGTCATGGCTTTAGAAGCTTCTGATAGGCTAATTGACATAATTTGAGTCAATTGGAGGTGTACCTGTGGATGTATTTCAAGGCCTACCTTCAAACTCAGTGCCTCTTTGCTTGATATCATGGGAAAATCAAAAGAAATCTGCCAAGACCTCAGAAAAAAAATTGTAGACCTCCACAAGTCTGGTTCATCCTTGGGAGGAATTTCCAAATGCCTGAAGGTTCCATATTTATCTGTACAAACAATAGTACGCAAGTATAAACACCATGGGACCACGCAGCTGTCATACCGCTCAGGAAGGAGACGCGTTCTGTCTCCTAGAGATGAGCGTACTTTGGTGCGAAAAGTGCAAATCAATCCCAGAACAACAGCAAGGACCTTGTGAAGATGCTGGAGGAAACAAGTACAAAAGTATCTATATCCACAGTAAAACAGGTCCTATATCGGCATAACCTGAAAGGCCGCTCAGCAAGAAAGAAGCCACTGCTCCAAAACCGCCATAAAAAAGCCAGACTACGGTATGCAACTGCACATGGGGACAAAGATCGTACTTTCTGGAGGAATGTCCTCTGGTCTGATGAAACAAAAATAGAACTGTTTGGCCGTAATGACCATCGTTATGTTTGGTGGAAAAAGGGGGAGGCTTGCAAGCCGAAGAACACCATCCCAACCGTGAAGCACGGGGGTGGCAACATCGTGTTGTGGGGTGCTTTGCTGCAGGAAGGACTGGTGCACTTCACAAAATAGATGGCATCATGAGGATGGAAAATTATTTGGATATATTGAAGCAACATCTCAAGCCATCAGTCAGGAAGTTAAAGCTTGGTTCGCAAATGGGTCTTCCAAATGGACAATGACCCCAAGCATACATTCAAAATTGTGGCAAAATGGCTTAAGGACAACAAAGTCAAGGTATTGGAGTGGCCATCACAAAGCCCTGACCTCAATCCTATAGAAAATGTGTGGGAAGAACTGAAAAGGTCTGTGCGAGCAAGGCCTACAAACCTGACTCTGTTACATCAGCTCTGTCAGGAGGAAAAGGTCAAAATTCCCCCAACTTATTGTGGGAAGCTTGTGGAAGGCTACCCAAAACGTTTGACCCAAATGAAACAATTTAAAGGCAATGCTACCAAATACTAATTGAGTGTATGTAAACTTCTGAACCACTGGGAATGTGATGAAAGAAATACAAGCTGAAATAAATAATTCTCTCTACTATTATTCTGACATTTCACATTCTTAAAATAAAGTGGTGATCCTAACTGACCTAAGACAGGGAATTTTTATTCTGATTAAATGTCAGGAATTGTTAAAAACTGAGTTTAAATATATTTGGCTATGGTGTCTTCTGACTTCAACTGTATATATCATCCATGTCCTTAGACGAAAAAAATAATTTAAAAAAGTAGCGGAGTTGATAAGAGTTGATAAGCAGTAAAACGGCTGCTATCCACGGCAGCTGCACAACCTTGGAATAACGTTTTACTCATGGTTCTATTTAAAGTCATGGTTTCAAATTGTTCCAATCACTTGAGGAAACAATGTTTTTCCATGGGGATTTCAGTACATCAGCATTAACGTTCCCTACAGATTTTCTCTTGGTATTATTTAATATCATCTCCTCAAATTGTTTTCAGACAACGTCAATGAAACCTTCCATCAAATTCCACAAGAAAACTTTAGTAATGTTTTGAGAATGCTATTTAAATTCTCAAGACGTTAAGTAAACTTTACATCAAAATAATACTTAAGGAACATTCAGAGAATTTTCGAAGAAAGTTATTTAAAAACATTTCCATTTCATTCTCAGCATCAACCCAACTCTCTCTATCCTCTACCTTGTGAAGCGTGTTCAGGAGTGTTGGCCTCGCCCACTAATTGGCCACACCTGATCTTAATGAGTGCTTGTTTTCTTTTGGAATTGGGTCTGTTTGAATAGACTAAAATGAATAACTTTGTATGCATGAAAATAACCGTATCTCACTGATGGGTCACAATAAAAAGGAAATGTGTTAATGCCTAAGCAAATACATTTCCATGTCTCCTATCTGTGCTTGGGAGTTCACAGTTAACCTAAGCTATCAGTGTTATTATTATAAGTCTTACTGGAACATGCTCTCAGAACATTATTTAATTACCTTCAAATAACCTATAATTTCCGCTCTCAGAACGTTAATAAAACCTTCCAGGAAAACTTTCAGGGAACCATAGTAAAATGTTCTCAGAACCTCACAGAAGTCTTACAGTTCCCAGAACAGGCAAAATGTTAACTTCCGTTCTCAGAACGTTTATAAAACATTATGTTTTAATGGTCAGGAAACGTATGGCTTCGTTCCCAGAACCAATGGGAAACCAAACATTTACTTTTCCACAACTTCCAAGGAACCAAATGTGCTAGCTGGGTGTAAAGAACAGGTCAAAAGTAGTGTACTATAAAGGGAATAGGCTACCATTCAGGATGCAAGGGCTTCCAAACTGCAAGAGGCTTGTCAGGAGGAAGCAGTGTTGGATGATATGTGTAGGAAGTTCAGCGCTATCCAAGGTCATCTACTATATATCCGTAGCCAGATTTAAGAGGAGTTGGAGAATCCTGGGGCTGTCTCTATACTCTCCTCCCTCCACATTTGGGTTAATCTAATGACATTCCTCTCATTTATCTTAAGGTAAAGCATACAATGCAATGGATAACGACTGCAAGGGATAGCACTAAAATCTAATAAACTGTTACCTTAGGCAACGGCAGAATTGTGCTTCATGTATGAAGCATATTTTTTTTGTGGATTTGTGAATGTCAGCAATTCTCCAACCCACTGTGCTATTTATTCACATGGTATTGTACTGCTTCCAAGGGCCCATAGATGATTTGGTCAAAAGTAGTGCACTATATAGGCAATAGGGTGCATTTTGGACACACTACGTTATTTATTTTCTTTGGCCATCATACAGCCAGAAACCGAGGACTGTGGTAACATTTTATTTGGATAGTCCATCTACGGACTATCTACAGACATGCTTTTTTCATGCTTTCCAAGATGGCGTAGCAGTCCAGTTCGTCCTCTCGTGTACTTTTGTATTTTTTCGTCTTTTTTTGTATATATTTCAATTTTATTTTCAATCTCTTCTCCATTTTAGTTCAATTATACTTTCCGGTAACCTGCCTCACCCAATGTGATACGGAACCGCTATTATTTGTAATTTTTAGACCTTATAGCAAGAACCACAGCGATCAGAAGCTAACCAGCTAATTAGCTACAAGCTATTTAGTCATTGTTAGCCACTGTTAGCGGCCTTTACCTTCTGCACAGGTACCAGACCTTTTTTTAAATATATATTTTTTTTTTGCCTGGATAATACTCACCAGCCTACCAGTAACGGACTGTCTCTCCACTAATATTTTAAACAGACTATTAGTAACATTTCAACTAACTATCTACTAACCCTAACTCTAGGGGCGGCAGGGTAGCCTAGTGGTTAGAGCGTTGGACTAGTAACCGGAAGGTTGCGAGTTCAAACCCCCGAGCTGACAAGGTACAAATCTGTCGTTCTGCCCCTGAACAGGCAGTTAACCCACTGTTCCCAGGCCGTCATTGAAAATAAGAATTTGTTCTTAACTGACTTGCCTGGTTAAATAAAGGTAAAATAAAAAAAAATAAAAAAAACCTAAAATTAACCCTAGCCCTAACCTTTACCCGTACCCGGCTCCATGATGGGGCTAAAGGGGGCGTAGCCTCCTCAGTTTTAGTTTTATGTTCCTAAGGTTGAAGTCGGAAGTTTACATACACCTTAGCCAAATACATTTTTATCCTAGTAAAAATTCCCTGTCTTAGGTCAGTTAGGATCACCACTTTTTTTTAAGAATGTGAAATGTCAGAATAATAGTAGAGAGAATTATTTATTTCAGCTGGTATTTCTTTCATCACATTCCCAGTGGGTCAGAAGTTTACATACACTCAATTAGTATTTGGTAGCATTGCCTTTAAATTGTTTAACTTGGTTGAAATGTTTCGGGTAGCCTTCCACAAGCTTCCCACAATAAGTTGGGTGAATTTTGACCCATTCCTCCTGACAGAACTTGTGTAACTGCGACCCAAAAAAACGACTCCGAAAAAGAGGGAAACGAGGCGGTCTTCTGGTCAGACTCCGGAGACGGGCACATCGTGCACCATTCCCTAGCATTCTTCTTGCCAATGTCCAGTCTCTTGACAACAAGGTTGATGAAATCCGAGCAAGGGTAGCATTCCAGAGGGACATCAGAGACTGTAACGTTCTTTGCTTCACGGAAACGTGGCTTACTGGAGAGACGCTATCCGAAGCGGTGCAGCCAACAGGTTTCTCCACGCATCGCGCAGACAGGAAAAAACATCTTTCTGGTAAAAAGAGGGGCGGGGGCGTATGCCTTATGACTAACGTGACATGGTGTGATGAAAGAAACATACAGGAACTCAAATCCTTCTGTTCACCTGATTTAGAATTCCTCACAATCAAATGTAGACCGCATTATCTACCAAGAGAATTCTCTTCGATTATAATCACAGCCGTATATATCCCCCCCCAAGCAGACACATCGTTGGCTCTGAATGAACTTTATTTGACTCTTTGCAAACTGGAAACCATTTATCCGGAGGCTGCATTCATTGTAGCTGGGGATTTTAACAAGGCTAATCTGAAAACAAGACTCCCCAAATTTTATCAGCATATCGATTGCGCAACCAGGGGTGGAAAGACCTTGGATCATTGTTACTCTAACTTCCGCGACGCATATAAGGCCCTGCCCCGCCCCCCTTTCGGAAAAGCTGACCACGACTCCATTTTGTTGATCCCTGCCTACAGACAGAAACTAAAACAAGAGGCTCCCACGCTGAGGTCTGTCCAACGCTGGTCCGACCAAGCTGACTCCACACTCCAAGATTGCTTCCATCACGTGGACTGGGACATGTTTCGTATTGCGTCAGACAACAACATTGACGAATACGCTGATTCGGTGTGCGAGTTCATTAGAACGTGCGTTGAAGATGTCGTTCCCATAGCAACGATTAAAACATTCCCTAACCAGAAACCGTGGATTGATGGCAGCATTCGTGTGAAACTGAAAGCGCGAACCACTGCTTTTAATCAGGGCAAGGTGTCTGGTAACATGACCGAATACAAACAGTGCAGCTATTCCCTCCGCAAGGCTATCAAACAAGCTAAGCGTCAGTACAGAGACAAAGTAGAATCTCAATTCAACGGCTCAGACACAAGAGGCATGTGGCAGGGTCTACAGTCAATCACGGACTACAGGAAGAAATCCAGCCCAGTCACAGACCAGGATGTCCTGCTCCCAGGCAGACTAAATAACTTTTTTGCCCGCTTTGAGGACAATACAGTGCCACTGACACGGCCTGCAACGAAAACTTGCGGTCTCTCCTTCACTGCAGCCGAGGTGAGTAAGACATTTAAACGTGTTAACCCTCGCAAGGCTGCAGGCCCAGACGGCATCCCCAGCCGCGCCCTCAGAGCATGCGCAGACCAGCTGGCCGGTGTGTTTACGGACATATTCAATCAATCCCTATACCAGTCTGCTGTTCCCACATGCTTCAAGAGGGCCACCATTGTTCCTGTTCCCAAGAAAGCTAAGGTAACTGAGCTAAACGACTTCCGCCCCGTAGCACTCACTTCCGTCATCATGAAGTGCTTTGAGAGACTAGTCAAGGACCATATCACCTCCACCCTACCTGACACCCTAGACCCACTCCAATTTGCTTACCGCCCAAATAGGTCCACAGACGATGCAATCTCAACCACACTGCACACTGCCCTAACCCATCTGGACAAGAGGAATACCTATGTGAGAATGCTGTTCATTGACTACAGCTCGGCATTCAACACCATAGTACCCTCCAAGCTCGTCATCAAGCTCGAGACCCTGGGTCTCGACCCCGCCCTGTGCAACTGGGTACTGGACTTCCTGACGGGCCGCCCCCAGGTGGTGAGGGTAGGCAACAACATCTCCTCCCCGCTGATCCTCAACACTGGGGCCCCACAAGGGTGCGTTCTGAGCCCTCTCCTGTACTCCCTGTTCACCCACGACTGCGTGGCCACGCACGCCTCCAACTCAATCATCAAGTTCGCGGACGACACAACAGTGGTAGGCTTGATTACCAACAACGACGAGACGGCCTACAGGGAGGAGGTGAGGGCCCTCAGAGTGTGGTGTCAGGAAAATAACCTCACACTCAACGTCAACAAAACTAAGGAGATGATTGTGGACTTCAGGAAACAGCAGAGGGAACACCCCCCTATCCACATCGATGGAACAGTAGTGGAGAGGGTAGCAAGTTTTAAGTTCCTCGGCATACACATCACAGACAAACTGAATTGGTCCACTCACACAGACAGCATTGTGAAGAAGGCGCAGCAGCGCCTCTTCAACCTCAGGAGGCTGAAGAAATTCGGCTTGTCACCAAAAGCACTCACAAACTTCTACAGATGCACAATCGAGAGCATCCTGGCGGGCTGTATCACCGCCTGGTACGGCAACTGCTCCGCCCTCAACCGTAAGGCCCTCCAGAGGGTAGTGAGGTCTGCACAACGCATCACCAGGGGCAAACTACCTGCCCTCCAGGACACCTACACCACCCGATGTCACAGGAAGGCCATAAAGATCATCAAGGACATCAACCACCCAAGCCACTGCCTGTTCACCCCGCTATCATCCAGAAGGCGAGGTCAGTACAGGTGCATCAAAGCTGGGACCGAGAGACTGAAAAACAGCTTCTATCTCAAGGCTATCAGACTGTTAAACAGCCACCACTAACATTGAGTGGCTGCTGCCAACACACTGACACTGACTCAACTCCAGCCACTTTAATAATGGGAATTGATGGGAAATGATGTAAATATATCACTAGCCACTTTAAACAATGCTACCTTATATAATGTTACTTACCCTACATTATTCATCTCATAGGCATATGTATATACTGTACTCTATATCATCGACTGTATCCTTATGTAATACATGTATCACTAGCCACTTTAACTATGCCACTTTGTTTACATACTCATCTCATATGTATATACTGTACTCGATACAATCTACTGTATCTGCCTATGCTGCTCTGTACCATCACTCATTCATATATCCTTATGTACATATTCTTTATCCCCTCACACTGTGTACAAGACAGTAGTTTTGGAATTGTTAGTTAGATTACTTGTTGGTTATTACTGCATTGTCGGAACTAGAAGCACAAGCATTTCGCTACACTCGCATTAACATCTGCTAACCATGTGTATGTGACAAATAAAATTAGATTTGATTTGATGATTTGATTTGATTTAACTGGGTCAGATTTGTAAGCCTCCTTGCTCGCACACACTTTTTCAGTTCCGCCCACACATTTTCTATAGGATTGAGGTCAGGGCTTTGTGATGGCCACTCCAATACCTTGAATTTGTTGTCCTTAAGCCATTTTGCCACAACTTTGGAAGTATGCTTGGGGTCATTGTCCATTTGGAAGACCCATTTGCGAACCAAGCTTTAACTTCCTGACTGATGTTTTGAGATGTTGCTTCAAAATATTTTCCAGCCTCATGATGCCATCTATTTTGTGAAGTGCACCAGTCACTCCTGCAGCAAAGCACCCCCGCAACATGATGCCCCCCCCCCCCCCTCCCCCGTGCTTCACGGTTGGGATGGTGTTCTTTGGCTTGCAAGCCTCCCCCTTTTTCCACCCAACATAACGTTGGTCATTATGGCCAAACAGGTCTATTTTTGTTTCATCAGACCAGAGGACATTTCTCTAAAAAGTACGATGTTTGTCCCCATGTGCAGTTGCAAACCGTAGTCTGGCTTTTTTATGGCCGCTTTGGAGCAGTGTCTTCTTCCTTGTTGAGCAGCCTTTCAGGTTATGTCGATATAGGACTAATTTTACTGTGGATATAGATACTTTGTACCTGTTTCCTCCAGCATCTTCACAAGGTCCTTTGCTGTTGTTCTGGGATTGATTTGCACTTTTCGCACCAAAGTACGTTCATCTCCAGGAGACAGAACATGTCTCCTTCCAGAGCGGTATGACGGCTGTGTGGTCCCATGGTGTTTATACTTGCGTACTATTGTTTGTACAGATGAACGTGGTACCATCAGGTGTTTGGAAATTGCTCCCAAGGATGAACCAGACTTGTTGAGGTCTACAATTTTTTTCTGAGTTTTTTCTGAGATTTCTTTTGATTTTCCCATGATGTCAAGAGGCACTGAGTTTGAAGGTAGGCCTTGACATACATCAACAGGTACACCTCCAATTGACTTAAATTATGTCAATTAACCTATCAGAAGCTTCTAAAGCCATGAAATAATTTTCTGGAATTTTCCAAGCTGTTTAAAGGCACAATCAACTTAGTATATGTAAACTTCTGACCTACTGGATTTGTGATACAGTGAAATATAAGTTAAATAATCTGTCTGTAAACAATTGTTGGAAAAATTACTTGTGTCATGCACGAAGTAGATGGCTGACTTGCCAAAACTATAGTTTGTTAACAAGAAATTTGTGGAGTGGTTGAAAAAAGAGTTTTAATGACCCCAACCTAAGTGTATGTAAACGTCCGACTTAATAATTATATTTTGATTTATAAGGGTGGAGTCAAGTGAACCAGTTTGGGACTGGTGAGGACTCCGTGTTGGAGGCTGAGCTGTCTCCATCCTGCTCATCTGCTGTTCCTATGGGGTGTGCTCTGCAGGAGTGTCTGCTCTATTGTATGGGCAGATAGGGGCGTGGATCAGAAAACTTGTCAGTATCTGGTGTGACCACCATTTGCCTCTCCTTTGCATAGAGTTGATCAGGTTGTCGATTGTGGCCTGTGGAATGTTATCCCACTCCTCTTCAATGGCTGTGTGAAGTTGCTGGATATTGGCGGGAACTGGAACACGTTGCCGTACACGTCGATCCAGAGCATCCCACACATGCTCAATGGTGACATGTCTTGTGAGTATGCAGGCCAAGGAAGAACTGGGAGATTTTCAGCCTACAGGAATTGTGTTTAGATCCTTGCAACATGGGGCCATGCGTTATCATGCTGAAACATGGGGTGATGGTGGCCATGGCTTATGCCTGTCCATACCATAACCCCACCACCACCATGAGGCACGGTGCCATACACGCTGTCTGCCATCTGCCCGGCTGCACACCACTTGCATTACATACCTTTTGGTTTATTTAATTGCATTTACCAGTTTACTGTACATTTCTTCGTTGTAGTTGTTTGGAGAGTATTTGTCCGGTTTCTCCATTATGTTTAATGTTGCGTGCTTTAGCGTGCATAGATATACCTGGCCTGCGAGCCAAGAAGAAGTGTGGTCAAATGAATTTAAGTGCCTGTTTGGGGATGTTCTTGTTAGTTTACTTTTGGGTAACTCAAGATGAGGCTGTATCTGAGCCTGAATGATCCCACCTGTGCTTTATTGGTTATTAAGACCGGTTTTGCCTGATGAGAGGCTTTTTCTTTTGAATGCTGACATTCTGAAGTCAGACCTTTTGTAAATATATAGATTTGTAAATATCACCGTCATCTTTCAAACGCCAGCGCTGTGTAAATAAATCCAGCACTCGTTTGCACCGCTACCCCCTTGCCTCCTGCTGAGTCTTCGTCCTTACGACTGCTAGAAGATTCCTATTTTACGCTGATACAGCACAAAGGAGATGGGCTACAGATTTTGCACCAACCTGTCACTTCAAAAGCACTCAATGGTCTCAGATTCTCTGCATTCGAACGCTAGGTTCATTGTGGTATAGTGTGATATAAGCAGAATTCAATATAATTCCAATGCAAAACCCCACACCAAAATATTTGCCCCTCTTGCCTATTTCAACTGCCCTTTTAGTCACTTTACCCTGGTGGCCGGTGTGCCTTAACCCTAACCCTTTATTCTAAACCTGACCTTAACCTTAGCAAGCAGTTGCTTATTAGCAGATAGTTTGTTGATAGTATGACCATCTGTAGTGTATCTACCGATGGACTAGCCGGGCTATCCAAATAGTGTGACCAGGACAGCTTTCACTTATACACTGTCAAAATAATAAACCTGTGAAAACAAAAGCACTTTTGGCAACCTCCTCCGTACATTTTTCAAATGCCTCCTTAGGGGCTTGGATCATATGTAAATGCCCGTAATATTTAACAGATTTAGACCGAGATTACATTATGTTCACACAAAGTGCTCCTCTTTCCCATGGGCCTCCAGTTTTGCTTGCTGTTTTTCATGCTTCCTCTGTTTTCTTTGATGGTTTTGTCCAGGCCATGTTTTGTTTTAATGCGCCTGTATTCTGGCGTATCATGTACTGTACTTTTCCAGGAAACATCTCTGCGTTGTCAGTAATCTGGAGGTTCCTGCAGCATCACAAACACAGGCTGTGTGCTAAATGACACCCTGTTCCATATATACTGCAGCGCACTACTTTTACCAGAGCCCTCATTTTGGAGCTGAACCCACGTTATACTGAATCCAATATTTCCAGCCCACTTCCTCAACATCATGGCTAGAATAACATTGTGGTGTCGAGTAACTGCTGAGACATCACTAGACTGATAGCCTGCATCCAAAATGGCACCCTATTTCCTACATAGTGCACTACTTTTGACTAGAGCCCTGTGGGCCCTCGTCAAAAGTAGTGCACTATATCTAGGGAATAGGGTGTCATTTGGGATGCAGACATAGGATCCAGAAGTGGCACTCCCGTCCGAGGCATGGCATCCTCAGACGGCTAATATCATCCCCAGCAAATATCTCTTCTATTCTCAGCCCTTCCCGTGTTTGTGCGAGCGAGCCAGCCAGGTAGTTTTAGACTCCTGCTTGTTCCTGTGGATGCCGCAACTCTAATCAGCCAGGGCGAAACAAGAGTTGTCTGCTCACCCACTGACATGTTTATTAAACATTCCTGTACACACACACGCAAGCCAAGGACCCCTCCCATCTCCTACTATACACACACACACACACATACACACACCGACATGCAAGCAGATGACCCCTCCCTACTATACACACACGCAGGCAAGCAAACATGATCAGGACAGGGAGGCTACACTTGAGGACAACAAGATAATTGAAGTGGGGCAGGACAGGCAAGCTTTGGTTTTCCATTCCTTGAAGTGACCGTAGAGAGAGTTATTAGGAAGAGAACAAAAGACTGACCAGGGTTCAAATACTATTTGAATACGAGCCTGCCTAGAGTGCCAGATTGGCGGGGTTTACAGTTTTGGGAGTATTCTGTTGGTTCCATCTCGCCAGGCAAGCACAGAGAAAGTATTTGAAAATATTTAAAATAGTGTTTGAGCTGATGTTTGCCAGGGAATGGTGAAAGTCACTGCCACAGGGTGCCGCTCGGCTCTGTTTCAGCCAGACTCTGTTTACAAAGCCACACTAGATGATCTCATCTTATGACCTCTCATCTATTCATTAACATTTAGTATGGTAAATTCTGCCGTACTGGCTATTCCGCCAACAATGTACAGTCACGCAATGGGACTCTAGAGTGGAGTTATGCAAAGTTCACTGCACTTTTTGGCTACCTTTCGCACTGCACATTTGGCTACTTTCTCTTTGAATGCTGTCGAGATGAAATCATGTATTCCCAGTCTAAGTAAGTAAAAGCCTAGCAAAAGGAGAGAAGGAAGCTAGACAATATTTCCGAGGCTCACGACCTCGTCTTTCCTCCAAGGTTTGGATAAAATCGGAATTCACGAAACCTCCTCTTCTTTCTCCTTGAAGATGGACTGCTGGCCTGATATAGGGTGACAAAGTGACAGTGGTGACAGATTCCTGGCCCTGAAGCCCACACATGTGTCTGACTCCTTTGTAGTCGGGGGGGAGGGGTAACCTGGGCTGAAAACTGGTGAACGTGCATTTGTCTGTCTACTTAGGAGGCAGGGGGGAGTGCAGTACCACGCACTGAACAGAACACTGGTTAACATGAGTGTCTTTCTCTGTGTCACTTGTGCAGGTGATGGACTGGATAGAGAACCATGGAGAGGCCTTCCTTAGCAAACACACGGGCGTGGGCAAGTCCCTCCACCGCGCCAGGGCACTGCAGAAACGCCACGACGATTTTGAGGAGGTGGCACAGGTGAGAGTTCAACTGTTTGTGCCAATGAGAAAATGTTTGCGGCCTTGCTAATAGTGTGTCATTGGTCATGCCCTGAATCATGTGAATCTCCTCCTTACATTGCTGAGGTGGAGTATCTGATCAAGGATCAGCTTCCCCACCCCCAAAACCTAACCTTAACCATTAGTGGGGGAAATGTTCAACTGACCCCAGATCAGAGTTCAAGGGCAACTTCCTCAGGCGTTGTGGATGGCATTTTGAGGTTGAATTGCCTCATCTCTGCTACAATGTCAACAAAGGCTTCATTTTCTGCAGTATTATACTACATTTGAACCGCAGCATTGTACTGGATTTGAACTCTGTAGGCTGTTATGCTATTCTGTCTAATGTCAAAGTGCTGAGGTGTCAGTGAAAGGGCAGACCACTGAACACTGTTCCAAGAGAAGACATGGTCAATAAACTGAACACTGACACATTGTTACAACCAAATGACATGGTTCCATTGTCCTTTTAAAGCTTCCTATTACTACTGTCCTAGTGTTCAAATGCAATTCACAGATGGCAGATTTGTATTGTTTTGACGCAAGTTCGGCTATTATTCAGTGAGGATGTCAATTAAAGCTAGAATCCTTTGTTGATAAATACATTTTTGGACTTCTAAATGAATCATATACTGCATACCCAATGATCGTTGAAGAGTAGAACTTATGCATGTCTCGTGCTCTTCGTTCAACTGCCGTGTCCAATCAGAACCCAGAATATACTTTTGTTTTACACCAATGTTTGTAAACAATCCTAAATGTAAACGATCACGGTATAGCCTAAAAACAGGGTTAAAACTGTACATTTGATATCATGGATGGCCATTCTTTGCATCCATATCTCTGTCTATGAATTTGAGAGTGTTTTCATTTTTCCAGCCCCGTCCCTTGGCTTTTAGAGACACACTTTTTTTTATTGTTTCAATTAAGGACTAGCTTTAAACTCCAAATATCGGAATGTCACGGTTTTCCGTGGTTAGTTGTGATTGACAAGTGACAGAAAATGAGTGTGCAATGAGAAATACATTCAGGCGTTTAAGAGAACCTAGTCATTTTAGCTTTAGTGTGTTTTTTTATGGGCTTGGCATGCAGGCTTGGTTTTTGCAGCCCATTGTAGCTGCAGTCCATAAGAGTAAAGAGGCCAGAAGACTTAGACCAAGCAAGAACAAGCTGGAACCAGTCCACTGTGGAAATACACTTTTCTAATTTCATCACACAGACAAACTGCACAAAGTAAGATGTTCTGCTTTAATAGGCTATATGACTATAGGTCACAAGTAGTACACGAGTAGATAGCGCCTGCGTCACACCTGGCAACCTATTCCCTAGTGCAGTACTTTTGACTAGGGACCATAGGGCTCTGGTCAAAAAATAGCGCACTATGTTGGGAATAGGGTGCCATTTGGGACGCAGGGAGTATCTGATATCATCCAACTACCCGGCAACATAAGAAATGTACCCGACAACATAAGACATGTACCCGACAACATAAGACATGTACCCGGCAACATAAGACGTGTACCCGACAACATAAGACATGTACCCGGCAACATAAGACATGTACCCGGCAACATAAGAAATGTACCCGGCAACATAAGACGTGTACCCGACAACATAAGACATGTACCCGGCAACATAAGACATGTACCCGGCAACATAAGACATGTACCCGGCAACATAAGACATGTACCCGGCAACATAAGACATGTACCCGGCAACATAAGACATGTACCCGGCAACATAAGACATGTACCCGGCAACATAAGACGTGTACCCGACAACATAAGACATGTACCCGGCAACATAAGACATGTACCCGGCAACATAAGAAATGTACCCGGCAACATAAGACGTGTACCCGACAACATAAGACATGTACCCGGCAACATAAGACATGTACCCGGCAACATAAGACATGTACCCGGCAACATAAGACATGTACCCGGCAACATAAGACATGTACCCGGCAACATAAGACATGTACCCGGCAACATAAGAAATGTACCCGACAACATAAGACATGTACCCGGCAACATAAGACATGTACCCGGCAACATAAGACATGTACCCGGCAACATAAGACATGTACCCGGCAACATAAGAAATGTACCCGACAACATAAGACATGTACCCGACAACATAAGACATGTACCCGGCAACATAAGAAATGTACCCGACAACATAAGACATGTACCCGACAACATAATACATGTACCCGACAACATAAGAAATGTACCCGACAACATAAGACATGTACCCGACAACATAAGACATGTACCCGGCAACATAAGAAATGTACCCGACAACATAAGACATGTACCCGGCAACATAAGAAATGTACCCGACAACATAAGACATGTACCCGGCAACATAAGACATGTACCCGGCAACATAAGAAATGTGCCCGGCAACATAAGACATGTGCCCGGCAACATAAGAAATGTGCCCGGCAACATAAGACATGTACCCGGCAACATAAGATGTCCAGTAAATAAAATCATTTCCGGTCCCATTTCTTCCGCTTTGCTAACCTCCTGAGTGTAATGGTAGCAGCATGAGCCGTGACTAGTGATAACACCAGCGTTAAGGGGGATGGCTTTTGACGCTCAATGGATGTGCAATCCTGGATTTACGACAACGTTTTCGCCCCTCCTGATGATGGACAACGTGTCTGTCTTCAGGGCAAGCAGAGGTCTGCCGGTTATGTCCCAAATGGCACGCTGTTCCCTATATAGTGCGCTACTTTTCATCAGGTCCCATAGGGCTTTGGTCAAAAGTAGTGCACCAGGGAATAGGGTGCAGATTAGGACAGTCTGAGAGGCCTGAACATTATTTACCCTATTTTCTAACCACGTACATCTCTCTGGGGAAAAGTGTACGAGATGAGGATGTTTAATTCCCCCCTACTCCTGAAGGATGGATCAAATGGCTTAATGAATCAAATAAAGCACTTCATATTGGAATATTTGAAATGTGAGCTCATTAAGACATGTACATATGGCACCATCATCTCCCCAAGACACCTCATCAAAGGAGATTGAAACCAAAGTCAAACCAACATTTTTTTTATTGGTGGGGGGGGGTCAGACATGACTAGACACATACGCCCACATAAGTTCACACGCAAACATACGCAGATGCACGCATGAACTCAAAGCCTTTAATTGATCTTCATCATAATAACTCATCCAGCAGTTTAGAGCGAATAAAACATCAAAAGAGAAGGATGTTGAAAAATCCTAATGACACCACACTGAAATTACATCAGTTAATTATTCAGAGAGGTTGTGCTCAGATTCAATCTGCCATTGTAGATGGATCCCCCCCCCCCCCCCCAAATAGCCCGAATGGCACAAAGGGTGCAGCTCTCTAATGACTGGCCTAAGATGTATTCTGCCTACAAAACATGCAGTGGGGGATTTTGTTTAGGCTGAGCACTTCTTAATGGGAAGAGAGAGAGAGAGGCACAAAGCTTTTGTTTCTGGCATCGGGTTAACGAGCACATAAAAGTGCTGCGCGTGGAACAGATTGAATAAAAGCGATACAGAGGGAATCTGGCAGTGTTAAAAAAAGACTAGGGAAGAAGAGAGACAACTCCAGCTCAGCCCAGCCATATCTGCGAAGGGAAAGCCTGAATGGCGTTATTGACTGCACCGCTCTGGAGGGATAAGATAATACGAAAGGACAAGGGAGGAGTTTTCCTGAACCGATGAAAGCTATGTGCTGCCTGGCCTGGGCCTGGGTCGTGTCCCAAATGCCACCCGATCGATCCCCCTACATAGTGCCCTAGGAATGGTGCGCCATTTGGGACGCAGGCTATGTCTAATGGTGTGGGAGGAGTGGTCGAGTGATAGGGAATTGACATGGAGAAGGTTTTTAACAGTGATCTAATGCGTAGCTGTTCTGGATTTTGCGTGTACTATTGAAAATGTAGATGTGTGGGTTTTAATACAGCCTTTACTCCACATCAGTAGATAAGTACACAAGAGCCCTCTAACTGTAATCCTGCTTACTGTATCCATGTCCTTTGAATTGACCCTCCATTGTACCCCCTTATAGTAAGCTGGTCCTCTCTATTCACTATGAATAAATGAGATTTGGGCCAGAGCTACTGCCAATGTGACACAGAGAAGGGATCCGTGGGTGTACACCTGTTATAGGCATCCTAGGAGCGAGGGAGGGGTATTCTGATCGACAATACTCACATCAACCTGACAGTACAGGCAAATTAATCCACCTCCACAGCATGCATTAAGTCACACAGAGAAACCCATTTTGAATCTTCGTTTTTTACAGTCGATCAAAGCATGGAGTTCAAATGTTACATGTCAGCAGCCGCTATTAAACCTTGTCCGGTTTATTTGGGAGAAAAAAAGATGGATTAAGATATTTTGAAGGGGTGAAAAAATAATATGACCACTTCAGAATTATTTGATTAACGAAAAAAGTATTAAGTGTTGTAACGACTCGGTAGGTGTGACTGGCTGGTGTGACTGATAGGTGTGACTGGCTGGTGTGACTGGTTGGTGTGACTGGTAGGTGTGACTGATAGGTGTGACTGGTAGGTGTGACTGGTAGGTGTGACTGGCTGGTGTGACTGATAGGTGTGACTGGCTGGTGTGACTGGTAGGTGTGACTGGTAGGTGTGACTGGCTGGTGTGACTGGTTGGTGTGACTGGTAGGTGTGACTGATAGGTGTGACTGGCTGGTGTGACTGGTTGGTGTGACTGGTAGGTGTGACTGGTAGGTGGCTGGTAGGAAGGCATCAAGGAGGAACAATGACAGAAGCCCAACGCTTCTGGGGCACAGCCTAAACCAGGCTAGGCTGGCATATTTAGTCAAAATAAAACGTTCACAAAGCTGGTTCTCAAACATGAATGGAAAAAAAACACTCTCCCACTCTCCTTAAAACCTCTTCAGGATCAGACCCTTTTTTTCAATTTCCGCCCCAAAAATGACATACCCAAATCTAACTGCCTGTAGCTCAGGACCTGAAGTAAGGATATGCATATTCTTGATACCATTTGAAAATGTGAAATGAATGTAGGAGAATATAACACATTAGATCTGGTAAAAGATAATACAAAGAAAAAACCAACCGTTTTTTGTTTTTGTTTTTTGTACCATCATCTTTCAAATGCAAGAGAAAGGCCATAATGTGTTATTCCATCCCAGGCGCAATTTGGATTTTGGCCACTAGATGGTAGCAGTATATGTGCAAAGTTTTAGACTGATCCAATGAACCATTGCATTTCTGTTCAAAATGTTGTATCAAGACTGCCCAAATGTACCTAATTGGTTTATTAATAACTTAATAACTTTGTGCACTCTCCTCAGACAATAGCATGGTATTATTTCACTGTAATAGCTACTTTGACAGTGCAGTTAGATTAACAAGAATTTAAGATTTGTGCCAATATCAGATGTGTCTATGTCCTGGGAAATGTTCTTGTTACTTACATCCTCATGCTAATCGCATTAGCCTACGTTAGCTCAACCGTCCCGAGGTCGGGACACCGATCTTGTAGAGGTTTTAACTGAACCTAGAGTTAGCCTTAACTTTAAAGAAAACTTGCTGGGCTGCTACCAGCGTCACTTGTAGTCTGTTCACTCCAGGGCTTCAAACAAATGTCTTTAGAGCTCAGCCTCCAGCGTCCATCCAGGAGCTCCCCCGTGCTGAACTAAAGCAGGCCCTTGAATTTCTCCAGACTGTGTTGCAGCCTAATGAGGCCGAGTGGCCTCAGGTGTGGGCCGAGCCCTGCAGCCTAGCTTGCTGCAGCCTACAATGCTGGTTGTGGGGCGTGGCTGACACTCCAAACAGTGGCTTTCCCCGCCCACATCACTGGGGCGCCACACTTTGGATAATCCAAAATGAGCCTTGTTTGGACTTCAGTGCCAGACAGACACAGTAGGTAGGGAGAGATAGGATTTGAATTGCATGACTGTGATTATGATGAGGCCCACAGTGTTAAATCTTCTCCAGGGTGAGTGTCACTAGGTAAGGGTCCCCATATGGCATCTTTATTCCTAAAAGGCCCAGAATGCCTCCCAAATGGCACCCTACTGCCTTTCTAGTGCACTACCTTTTACCAGAGCCATATGCACCCAGTGAATGTGCCACAACCTTACAGGAGGTGACCAGTTCCAGAGCCTTTGGGTCATCCCATCCTAGTCAGATCACCACGCTGCTACTTGTTACACGCTACATGCTAGCCAGGCATTAATCTGTCCTGCCCTCATGGCTGATGCTCTACAGACTTAGTCCCCACTGTCGTGTTGATCCAGAGACAACACTTGCCAAGCTGTGGGATTACCACATCTGGATAGCCAAGGATTTACCCTGCCACTCTGCAGAGTTTTGGGGCAATTTAGTAGTGGAGGCGCCCATCGGAGAGAGAGGTCTTGCCTGTCTGTGGCGGTGGAGGAGAGAGAGACAGGAGTGCAGTAGTCAGGCAAAGCATGCAGAGACAGAGTGCAGACAGACACAATTGTCAATGAACTTGGAGACCCCAGAGTTGCAGCCGGTAAGATCCTGTAGAGTGCACCCTGCAGACCCAGTTCTCTACCCACTTGTGTTTGCGGTCATCTAATTGAGCTGCCCTTTTGTCTCCCCTGGGTACCAGAACACCTACACCAACGCAGACAAGCTCCTGGAGGCGGCCGAGCAGCTGGCCCAGACTGGGGAATGTGACCCAGAGGAGATCTACAAAGCAGCGCGACACCTGGAGGTCAGGATCCAAGACTTTGTCCGGCGGGTGGAGCAGAGGAAACTGCTGCTGGACATGTCGGTCTCCTTCCACACCCACACCAAGGAGGTAAGACCTTTGAACCCTGACCTGCATGATGGTTCACGCTCCCTGTCCTGGAGAGCAGTAACTTGGCACAGGGTTGAGACTCGGGGGTTGGCTTGGCTTATGCAGCCTCAAGATGCCCGTCTGCGAGTGTCGCTGATCGCTGCCGACAGACGTGCATTCATACCAGCCGTTCACAGAGGATCGCACCCAGATTACTAAGGCATGCAGGGAGTCTTCTCTCTAGTTAGTGCAGCCTGATCCATGCCATATGTGAGTGACCAGCCTGGGCACCCTATTCCCTATATAGTGCACTACAATAGCCCACATCCATGGTCAAAAGGTTGCTAATAGGGATGGACATTCTGTCTGTGTGAGGGCTACTTCACAGACCTACCACCATCTAATCCTAAACTCTTTAAAATCAGTGTCCAACTGTTATTTTTGACTTTTACCCCGATTTTGTGATGTTCACAAGTTCACAGCTCTATCTCTCTCTCAATTGAATTAAAGAGGCTTTATTGGCATGGGAAACATATATTAACATTGCCAAAGCAAGTGAAGTAGATAATATACAAAACTGAAAGTAACAACAGAAATGAACAGTAAACATTTCACTCACAGAAGTTCCAAAAGAATAAAGACATTACAAATGTCATATTATGTCTATATAAAGTGTTGTAACTCTGTGCAAATGGTTCAAGTACAAAAGGGAACATAAATAAACACAAGTATGGGTTGTATTTACAACGGTGTTTGTTCTTCACTGGTTGCCCTTTTCTTGTGGCAACAGGTCACACATCTTGCTGCTGTGATGGCACACTGTGGTATTTCACCCAGTAGATATGGGAGAATCTAGTCTGTTTTCGAATTCTTTGTGGATCTGTATAATCTGAGGGAAATATATGTCTCTAATATGGTCTTACATTTGACAGGAGGTTAGGAAGTGCAGCTCAGTTTCCACCTCATTTTGTGGGCATTTTTCACATAGCAGGTCTGCCTGCGGCAGCCTTTCTCAATAACAAGGCTATGTTCACTGAGTCTGTACATAGTCAAAGCTTTCCTTAAATTTGGGTCAGTCACAGTGGTCAGGTATTCTGCAACTGTGCACTCTCTGTGTAGGGCCAAATAGCATTCTAGTTTTTTGTTAATTCTTACCAATGTGTCAAGTAATCATCTTTTTGTTTTCTCACGATTTGGTTGGGTCTAAATCTTTCCTTCCTTCCTTCCTTCCTTCCTTCCTTCCTTCCTTCCTTCCTTCCTTCCTTCCTTCCTTCCTTCCTTCCTTCCCTCTCTTTCTCTCTCTCTCTCTCTCTCTCTTTCGCTCTCTCTCTCTCTCTCTCACCCTCCCTCCCTCCCTCCCTCCCTCCCTTCCTTCCTTCCTTCCTTCCTTCCTTCCTTCCTTCCTTCCTTCCTTCCCGCTCTCCCGCTCTCCCTCTCTCTCTCTCTCTCTCTCTCTCTCTCTCTCTCCGTGTTACTGAACAAGGGGTGGATGTGGTAGATGACCCTAGACAGCTTGCTGTTCTCCTCTCTTCCCCTAGCAGCTCTTCAGCGTGTAGTGTACTACTTTCGACCCGAACCCTACTGGCCCTGGTCAAAAGTAGTGCACTATAAACCCTATTGGCCCTGGTCAAAAGTAGTGCACTATAAACCCTATGGGCCCTGGTCAAAAGTAGTGCACTATAAACCCTATAGGCCCTGGTCAAAAGTAGTGCACTATAAACCCTATGGGCCCTGGTCAGAATTAGTACTCTGTAAAGTAATACGGTACCATTGTCTATCCCCTTAATGCGGCACATCTTTGAGCACTGGGACAGGAGGAAGACATAAAAGGCCTGTGTACGCTGGGCTGGGTGACCACTGCTTGTTGAGGTCTTCTGATTTTCCTGACCAACCTATGAGCCAGAGTCATTATCCTGCGCTGCGGGGTACCACGATTCACCTGTGGAACCTCTGGAGCAGCGTGGAGGGCATTTGTTTGGTTCAGCTCTCCTAATGGAGCCATCATTCATCAGCTACACACACACACACACGCACACATACACAGACACACACACACACATCATTCGTGAGCCAGTCCCAGTGATCTATGAGAAGCAGTGGGAGTGTGGGTTTTCGGAGTCGCAGCCGTTCCACGCAGAGCAGAGAGTGACTAGGCAGAGTGATTGTGGGAAGTATCTTAGCGGAATATCAGACTGAGAAAAGGAAAATGGCAATGATTTGAAAATTGCACATTGTATGGGGCGTATACAGTATATATATGGCGTATATTAAACTGTTTGCTACCATTTTTAAGTCTCCACCTTGTACCCTTTCCAACAGCCCACTCTGCAGTCTTTTCCAAAGCCGATTTATGTTATTCACTGTGTTCGGAGCAGAGGAGCAGCTTACCTTCTGACTGGCTTGCTCCTGTCGACATGATGCATTATGGTAGACTGCTTATGGATGACGGGCTGCATCTTACATGGCACCCTATCCCCTATATAAGGCACCACACTCTTACAAAAAGGGTTCCAAAAGGGTTCTTCGACTGTCCCCATAGGAGAACCCTTTTTTGGTTCCCTCTGCGGAAAGGGTTCTACGTGGAACACAAATAGATTCAACCTTGAACCAAAAAAGGGTTCTTCAAAGGCTTCTCCTGTGGGGACAGCCGAAGAACCCCTTTAGGTCCTAGATAGCACAGATTTTTCTGAGTGCACTATGTAGGGAATAGGGTGCCATTTGAGACGTAGACCAGACCAGGAAATGTTGTTGGACTCAAGTCTTTAATAGTTTACTTTTCAGGGGCTCGTGCTTAGATTGGCCTGAGATAAGACTCCTAGGGTCTGATTGTTATCCTGAAAGCCAAGGCCACATCCCTTATTGATTTAGAGACCAAGAGCATCCCGATAGCATCCCATCCCCCTTTTTCCTATGAAGTGCACTACCTTTGACCTGAGCCCAATGGGTGACTATGTGCCCTGGTCAAAAGTAGTGCACTACATAGCGAATATGGTGTCATTTGGGACGCTCACTACATAGGGCGGTGTCAGTAGTAGTGGTCTACGGAGATGGCATTGTTTTTTAAAAGCCTAATGAAACGAAATAGCCAGTTTACTGAGGGCACGCTCACTGCATCAGATGCATCACTAATGCCACCAAATCCCTGTCAACACCGGCTCAACGGACAATTACTGACAACTTTCAACTTAGTGTTACTCGCTTGATGTGGTGTTCACTGCCAGGGGGAAGTTTTGTTGTTTGTGTTTTCCTCCGCTCACGTAAAAGAAAACGATGCGCTCCGCCGAGCAAATGTTTGATTTACGGAGGGGTAATCACTCCACCGTAATGTATGCATATTTTTAATTTCCCTCCTCTGCTTTCTCCTCGGCTGCCTCCGCCTTCTGCTCGCGCTTATGGTTTTATCTCTATATCGATTGACATTTAATATACTTTCTACCAGACTAACAGAAAGCAGCAATTAGCTAAAAGAAATAAGGTTTTAGGCTGCTGTGCTGTGTGAGCTGAAAGATACTAATTTGCATTCTGGACAGTGGTCCACATGGAGACATGGCCCGCATCCCAAGTGGTGCCCTATTTCCCTTTATAGGGCACTGCTTTTGACCACTTTCCATATACCATGGGCTCTGGTCAAACGAAGTGCACTTTACAGGGATAGGGTGCCATTTGGGACTCTCCCGTGAGTGCTCAGTCAGACTGTGCCGTCAAACGGACGAGGAAAGCAATCAGAGCCGCGATTTATCAATCACACAGAGGAACTGTTGGAAAGGCTCGGTGTGTTTGCCACATGTTCACTCAGGGCAATATTATGAGAGATGGCTGGGACAAGGCTTTTCCCAAACGGCACCCTACTTTTGACTACTTTTGACCAGAGCCCATAGGGGTCCAAATGGCTCACTCATGTGTTCGTTTAGGCTGCTTGATGTTGGCACTCTCGCTCCGTGTCCCAAATGGCAGCCTATTCCCCATGAGCCCTGGTCAAACGTATTGCGGTGCCCTATAGAGGGAATATGTGCCATTTGGGATGCAAGCGAAATGAAGGAGGGGGATACTTCACTATGGACGTGTGTGTGCTTGTACAGTATATTCTATTACAGTATTACAGACCTGGGATTACAAATAGTATGCACAACCTATTTCACCCTAATCCTATGTCTAATCCTAATTCAGGTTTGTGGTGAAATCTGTAAATGCGTGGTAGCTGTGTGGTGCTGGCCATGCCCAGTGCAGCGCAACACAGCCAGGATCCATTAGCTGAAGCAGGAGTCACACAGAGAAGCATGTTTAATTCTGAGCGAGCTCAGATCAGTCATGGGGAGCGGTTACCATGGGAACCACCAAGATGGCAACGCCACTCTCTGCTTTATTCATTTATTTGTTTGTTAACCCCTTCAAAAGACACAGAGAATCCCCTCTGCATGTGTGTATAGTCACAGTTATGAGCGAAGTGAGCCAAAGTACAGGTTCGAGTGGAAATGATGACAGCGCCTGTGTCCCAAATGGCACCCGATATCCCTATATAGCGTGCTACCTTTGACCAGAGCCCTGTAGGAATGTGGATAGGGCCCCGGTCAGAATTAGTGCACTATAAAGGGAATAGGGTGCCATTTGGGATGGAGTACAGTGTCTCACTGGAGGGAGGTGATGACGTTAGTATCCTGAGGCGTGTTTTTTTTTTTTTTTTTTTTTTGTGCGCCATTCTTTTAGGAATGTGGTTCCTGGAATACAACGTGTCTGTTAGTGTCCATGAGTTGTGTCATGCTAGATCTTGCCGTCGTACTTATCTGGTTCAATGATTAGGCCACGCCTGTTTTGTCGACCTCATTGCAGTGTTGCAAACAACACTTGAGCATCCACTTGTGGTGCTCACCATCTTGACTCATTTCCATCTTCCAATTATTGTCTGTGGAGGAAGACTTAGCAAGCATCGTTTTATGGCTTGGTGCATTCGGGGTAAAGTGCTGTTATTGTCATGGCTAAAATAATGAAACTCTTCATACTAGATGAACTGTTATGAGAGTAACTCATTTCGCACACACACTGCACCCGGAGAGAGTGAGAAGGGCAGAGCAGCGTTGCTTTTACCATAATGTCCTATGAGTATGCTTTGAGGACCAGCAAGCCTAGCAGGCCAAATCTATGTCCAGCAAGTTCTTTTTTTTTATGTAAATAGGAAAAACCTCAACAGCGCATCTCAGTAGAGCTTAAGCTGACTGCGAACAGTGAGGGAGTCTGCATCCCAAATGACGACCCTATTCCCTATATGGGCCCTGGTAAAAAGTAGTTCACTTTATATAAGGAATAGGCAATAGGGTGCCATTTGGGACAACAATCTTGCCAAGCTAGAGTCTGCTGATACTGAAATTATGATGAAGCAGGTGCTGAACTTTGCGATTCATTCCCCCCTCAACACAACCAAACGTCTCCTGCCAATTTACTCGGATTATGCTCCAGGTGCTGTGTGTAATTGTATATTCAAGCTCCTGTTCCCTCATTGAAATATTAAAGTGCAAGTTAATCTTTTTTTCTGTGATTTCAAAAAATAAATAAATAAGTTGTGTAGTTTGAGAAATGGGCATCTATTTTCGGTGAGTTTTGAGAGCAGTTCTCTAATTGTGGAGATGGAAAAGGAAATGGATTTATTTCTTCCCCGCTGTCAAACAATTAGTCTAAAGAGAGATACAGTATGTGCTGAGTACTCGTCCTGCGTACGTATTATACATATGAAGCCAC